>NC_080041.1:25990010-26096297 GCF_012489685.1 Lotus japonicus | reverse complement strand
GATCTTCTTCTTGTCTTGGATGAAGAACAACATCGCCTTCTGGTTGAAGTTGATGTAGTCTGGGGAACTGCCCTTTGGTCTCTGGTTTATGCAGTTGAGCAGAATCTTGTGCCAGATCCTGAGCTTGGGATAAAGGTCCATCACTTTGTAATTAGTCTTGCCCGGTTTGTAATTGGTGTACAGGGCCTTGTTGGTCTCATCCTTCGTCTTGGGTTTCAGCTTCGATTCAGTGAATTGGAAACGATACCCAAGAGCAGTTTCTGCACCCAGCAGATTCACGAAAGACTTCTCTGTAATGATCATCTTCCTTCCAAGAATGTGAGATACCACCTGAGTATCATCGCAGTCGGCGTGCTTCCAGAATTCCTTGATCAGTTTGTCATACACCGGTCCTCGAAGCCTGTTGAAGTAATTTTCCCAACCTTGAGCTTGGACTTCAGGACGAAGATCATACCCATTTGTAGCAAGGTTGTCGAGGTCGAATCTCCATTCTGCCAGTACTTGAAGTTCCTCAGGAGCATATATGCAGTGAACGACACAGCCCCGTTCTGCAATCGGAATAATCTGCTCTTGAGCTTGACCTTGATCTTTATTCGGATTCTCAGGACCCCTTTGACCTGTTGCTAGACCAACTACCATATGAGGGAACTGGGTTGCATCTGCAGTAGCTCTTCTGGTTTGACTCACCATTTTTGGAGCGGTTGAAGGTTTAGGTAGAAGATGAAGGTTGAAAGATGAAGAGAGATCGAGAGAGAAATCGAGGGTAAGCGGTTTTGAAATTGCAGAAGAGAGAGAGAGAGTAAAAACCGAAAGTGAAGGAGATCGTGTGTGTATAGTGGGTTTTGACAAATAACCGTTGTTGATTCAAAAAGCAATTTAAAATCAACGGTTGAAAATTAAAGATAGATAATAACAGTAAATACACATATCACACACAGGAGAGAAGCACATCTACACGCAACATGACAGACTGTCACACGGGCACAAGGAACTATGCATCAGAAATACTGACACACGTGTTGCTATCTCAGCTTCAGAGTCAGTACCAATGGGTACACACACTCTGATTGAGTTACCTTCTGGACTAGACATCTTCTGATCAAGAAGTATCATAGTCAGAGGTTCTGATCCATCTTCACTCTGGACAAAAGTCCATGTTCAGATTTTCAGAATAAAATTAAATCTATCCTCTGCTAAGGGCTTTGTAAAGAAATATGCCCATTGATGGTCAGTATCAACAAACTTCAGAAGAAGTACGCCCTTCTGTACATAATCTCTAATAAAGTGATACTTTACCTCAATGTGCTTTGCCCTTGAATGCAAGATAGGATTCTTACTCAATGAGATTGCAGCAGTGTTATCACAATAGATTGGGATATTGCTCTCAAGGATCTGATAATCCTCCAGCTGATGTTTCATCCAGAGCATCTGAGTGCTGCATATTGCTGCTGAGATATATTCTGCCTCTGCAGTTAATAGTGCAATGGTTGATTGCCTCTTGCTTGCCCATGAGACTACATTGCTTCCCAGAAATTGACAATTTCCAGAAGTACTTTTTCTCTCTGTTCTATCTCCAGCATAATCAGCATCACAATAACCTGAAAGCTTATACTCTGATGTTTTCTTATACATCAAGCCAAGGTTAGTGGAGCCTTTCAGATACCTTAGGATCCTCTTAACAGCAGTTAAGTGGGTTTCCCTTGGATCTGATTGGAAACGAGCACATAAATGAACACTAAATAGTATGTCTGGCCTAGATGCAGTTAAGTATAGAAGTGAACCTATCATGCCACGATAGAGCTTCTGACATACTTTACCACTTTTATCTTCTTTCTCCAGAATGCATGTAGGATGCATTGGAGTCTTGGCCACTGTAGATTCCAGCATATTGAACTTCTTCAGAAGTTCTTTAGTGTACTTGCTCTGATGGATATATGTTCCTTCTGGTGTTTGATCAACTTGTATTCCCAGAAAGTACTTTAATTCTCCCATCATACTCATCTCAAATTCAGCCTGCATCATCTCAGAAAATTCTTTGCATAGAGATTGATTAGCAGAACCAAATATAATATCATCAACATAAATTTGCACAATTAAGATATCATATTTATAAGTCTTGCAAAAAAGAGTTGTATCTACTTTACCCCTTACAAACTCATTCTCCAGAAGGAATGAGCTGAGTCTCTCATACCATGCTCTGGGAGCTTGCTTCAGACCATAGAGTGACTTCTTCAATTTGAACACATGGTCTGGCTTCTTCTCATCTTCAAAACCTGGGGGTTGATGAACATAGACTTCCTCTGAAATATAACCATTTAGGAAGGCACTCTTCACGTCCATCTGATGTAGAACTATGTTGTGATTCACTGAGAAAGAGATCAACAGTCTGATTGCCTCTAGTCTTGCTACTGGAGCAAATGTTTCAGTGTAGTCTATTCCTTCCTGCTGGCTGTAGCCTTGAGCAACTAGCCTTGCCTTGTTTCTGACTACATCTCCTTTCTCATTCAGCTTGTTTCTGAATACCCATTTTGTTCCAATTACATGGACACTCTCAGGCTTCTTCACTAAGCTCCAAACATCGTTCTTGGAGAATTGATTCAATTCTTCTTCCATGGCCAGAATCCAATCCTTGTCCTGAAGAGCTTCATCTATGGACTTGGGTTCAATTAAGGACACCAATCCTTTCAGACTGAGCAAGGTCTCTTCAGAGGGTCTGAAGGCTGATCTGGTTCTGAATGGTTCGTCTTTGTTGCCCAGAATCAATTCCTTAGGGTGAGCTGCAGTGATTCTGCTCTTCTTCAGAGTTTGTGAGTCAGAGGGACCAGCTTCTTCCTCTGGTTCATCTTCCTCTAGCTCAGCTTCCTCTGGAGCTTTGCCTTTGTCAGAAACATTAATGCTTAAATCTGCAAACTTCTCAACTAGCTTTGACTGGTCAGAGTCAAGCTTATCGTCAAATCTAACATGAATAGATTCTTCAATAATCTTAGCATCAGTATTATAAAATCTAAAACCTTTAGATCTCTCAGAATAACCAAGTAATAGACATTTAGAAGATTTAGCATCAAATTTATGCAATCTATCCTTAGTATTGAGAACATAACAAACACAACCAAAAGGATGAAAATAAGAAATGTTGGGTTTTATGTTCTTCCACAATTCATAGGGAGTCTTATTCAGAATTGGTCTCACAGAGATTCTGTTCTGAATGTAACATGCTGTATTTACTGCCTCTGCCCAAAAGTGCTTAGCCATGCCAGTTTCTTGGAGCATGGTTCTAGCCATCTCCTGAAGAGTTCTGTTCTTCCTCTCAACAACACCATTTTGTTGAGGAGTTCTGGGACAAGAGAAATCATGTGCAATTCCATAGGAATCAAACAGACTCTCAAACTTGTCATTCTCAAACTCTCCACCATGGTCACTTCTGACACGCACAATCCTACAAGCCTTCTCGTTTTGCACTTGGGCAATGAAGGTAGAGAACACAGCATGAGACTCATCCTTGCGGGTTAGAAACTTTACCCATGTCCAGCGGCTATAGTCATCAACGATAACCATCCCATATCTCTTGCCACCTTTAGACTCAGTTTTCACTGGTCCAAAAAGGTCGATATGCAGAAGTTCCAACGGCCTTGAGGTTGAGACAACATTCTTTTCCTTGAAAGGGACTTTTGTGAATTTGCCTTTCTGACATGCTTCACAAAGAGCGTCTGAAGCGAACTTCAGATTGGGTAAGCCCCTGACAAGGTTTAGCTTGCTCAGCTGAGAAATCTTTCTCATACTGGCATGCCCTAACCGTCTATGCCATACCCACTGCTCTTCATTAACAGACAGAAGGCACTTCACATTCTGAGCCTCCAACTCAGATAATCTGATCTTATAAATGTTGTTCTTCCTCTTGCTGTTAAACAGAACAGAGCCATCGATTTGACTTACAGCCCGGCAGGACTTTTGATTGAATATAACATCATAACCCTTGTCAGCTAATTGACTTATAGACAATAAGTTATGTGTTAAGCCGTCTACCAATAACACATTATCAATGCATGGACTACTATCTACACAAATAGTACCAGTACCAACAATTTTACCCTTTTCATTTCCTCCAAAGCCAACTTCGCCTCCAGGCTTAAGTTTTAGCTCTTGGAACATACGCCTTTCTCCCGTCATGTGACGCGAGCATCCACTGTCCAGATACCATGATTGGTGTTTCAGTGGAGCTATCAAGGATATCTGCAACATAGATAATCTTGTCCTTAGGTACCCACTTTCTGGGTCCTTTCTTGTTAGTTACCCCAGAGGTTCTGATCACCTTGGGTGTCTCAACATGATATTTTAAAGGAATATTTGCATGATATTTAGACATAGAGAAAGATCCCTTTTTAAGAGGGTTTTTAGCAACTTTAGCAGGTAAAGGATCAGGCAATATGGTACCAGAGGGAACAAAGCATTCATACAAGGATTTAGCTTTAGACACAGAGGGCTCATTTCTAATTGGTTTAGAATAGCCAATGCCATGCATTCCATTTCTGCTTACGCCATAGATCATTGAAGCCATTAAGCTTCTATCCACGCTTTTAGCTAGGAATCTTTGAAAAGACTTTTCATACTTAGACTCATTTCTACAATCAGAGGCATCACAAGCAACAATTTCTTCTAACTTAGCAATCTGGTTCTTAAGCACAGAGTTAGAATTGATCAAAGCATGATTATCATTTTTCAAATCAGAAATAATTTTCTCATGTTCAGAAGGAGTCTTGGAAACAGCAGATAAGTCCTTTTTCAACTTCTTATGCTTAGACAATAAGGAGTTATACTTATCCATGATATCAGACAATGCATGTTTCAGTTCAGAGGTAGAGAAAGAAGCGAATACCTCATTTTCATCGTCTGAGTTAGGATCTCCTTCTGATTCTGAGTCAGAGTCAACAACTCCCTTTGACTCTGCTTCTTTGTCTTTGACAATAGCCATGAGTCCTTGGACTTCACCATCAGAGTCAACATCCTCTGACTCTGATTCATCAAATGTCACCATCAGACTCTTCTTTGTCTTGAAGTGCTTCTTTGGCTTCTTGTCCTTCTTCAACTTTGGACAGTCACTTTTGTAGTGCCTTGATTCTTTGCACTCAAAGCATGTGACTTCCTTAAGTGAGGACTTCTTCTGACCTGAGGATTCAGACTTTCCTTTTGCCTTTCCAGAGCCTTTGTATTTGCTCTGCCTGTGCTTCCAGATGCGATTGAGTCTCTTGGAGATCAGAGTCAGCTCATCTTCATCAGAATCTTCTGATGCTTCTTCAGATTCCTCTTCTTCAGCTTGAAGAGCTTTTGACTTCTCAGCCTTAGCCTTTTCAGATTTAGATTTCAAGGCTATGGACTTTTTCCTCAGATCTTGCATCTCTGAGCGCTTCAGCTCATGGCATTTCAAAATGCTGATGAGTTCTTCTAAACTCATATTCTCAACATCTCTCGTGAGCTCTATTGAAGTCACTAAAGGCATCCAACTTTCAGGAAGACACCTGATGACCCTTATGACATGATCTTTTGTTGTGTAGCTCTTGTTGAGAGGTCGTATGCCAGCTACAAGCAACTGAAATCTGGAGAACATTTCTTCAATGGACTCATTTGGCTCCATGATGAAGGATTCATACTTTTGGATTAAAGACAATGCCTTTGATTCTTTGACTTTCTTGTTTCCTTCATGAGACATCTTCAGAGATTCGAAAATGCCTTTCGCAAACTCACGATCTGTAATCTTCTGGTACTCTTCATAGGAAATAGCACTTAGAAGAATTGCTCTTGCTTTGTGATGTTGTGAGTACAGCTTCTTTTGATCTGCAGTCATCTCTGACCTTGGGATCTTCTTGACATCTGCATCAACTGGACGCTCGTAGCCATCCACAATAATATCCCAGAGATCTGCATCGAAACCCAGAAAGAAACTTTCCAGTCTATCTTTCCAATATTCGAACCTTTGACCGTCGAACATAGGAGGCTTTGCATTGTAACCATCTCTTTGAGTTTCACTGGTGGTGGCAGCCATTGTTTTTCACACCGGCCCGGATCACTGAACACTGTTAGGTGTGGTAATCAGAACTTGCGCTCTGATACCAATTGAAGGTATGAAAAACGGTAGAAAGGGGGGGTTTGAATAACGTTTTCAAGATAAAGCTTCCACCTTAAAGATTTTGACAAATCTTTCGAGAACTTAAGTGCTAGAGATAAGAGATAGAAAAGCACACAAGGATTTTATCCTGGTTCACTTGATAAATCACTCAAGCTACTCCAGTCCACCCGTTAAGGTGATTTCTTCCTTCTTAGAATGAAGGCAATCCACTAATCAGGTAAGAGTTACAACTGCACTTGAAACCTACAAGTGACTAACAATTACACTGACTTAGCTTACACTAAGATTCACTCTCTTAGTCTTCTCTAGGATCCGATCAACCTTGATCTCCTAAAGGAACTAAACAAACTGTTTATCAAAGAATTGTTTACAAGAGATTTGCTTCTAAAAAGCTAATAGTAAACTCAATGAATTTCAGATGAAAGAAAGCTTAGAAGAATTTGAATTTGTCTTGCGCGTATGTGAATGCTTCTAGCCGCTTCTTTCAGTCTTCAGCCTCTTTATATACTCCAAGGATTAGGGTTGAGTGTTGCATGGGAAATGCTACCGTTGGAGGGCAGTTCTGGAAAATCCAGCTTCTGCTGTGTCTGAGACTGTTAGGTAGGTCGTCAGGAAGGTACAGTTGCTTTTGTACTTGGATAGCGACTTGACCTTTAAACCTAGGAGACTTCTGATCAGGAGAAAGCTTCATGTTGGAACTTGTGAAGCCGGTTGATCAGAGTCAGAGGGAAAGCCCAGATCCTCTGACCATTGTTTCTTCTGATTCTGAACTCAGAGGGAAGTACATGGTCTTCAGAGTATCTTGCTTCTGGACATCAGAATATCACTAATCAGCTTCTGGATCTTCAGAGTCTTCTACACCATCAGAATATCTGAGCCATCAGTGTTTCTTGGTTATCAGACTTTCTGGATCTTCAGAACTTCTAGTGACTGAGTCCACATCAGAGTTTGTATAACTTCAGAACTTCTGAAGCTTTTCCACTGTTCATACTGAACATGGTGAATGCGAAAGCGTTGCTTGGGTCGCTCTTTATACACAGTGCTTCTGATTTGTGTGAGATTGAGTTGAGGTCAGAGCCTGTAAATAGCACACTCAGAAAAACACGTTAGAGTACCACAATTGTTCATATCAAAAGGTTAACTTGTAATCATCAAAACGTAGAGTTGTACTACTAGATCAAAACTTGATCTTACATCTCGCTCCTTCTGCCGAATCTGAAACAGATCCTCGACCTCGCCGGTAGAGAACTGGCCCAGGAATTTCGACGCAAAGTCGCGGAACTTCTTTATGGATCCCTGTGGCAGGACCATGAACCAGGTCATTGCTGCGCCTCAGAATGTGGACGGAAGCGCTCTACACTTTACCGCATCAGAAACCGCGCTTATCGCCATCTTCACGTTGAAACGTAGCAGATGATCTTGCGGATTGGTTCGTCCGTCGTACGTCTCCAACACGAGGCTTGTCATACCGTCTGGTATGGCCACCTCTCGCACCGCTGCCGAGAACGGTTCGACCTTCGCAACAGCCTCCGCCTCCTTCTTCTCCTCATTCCACTGCTTAAGGTGATAGTATTCCAATTGCTCCTGCAAACACTCATTTTGCAGTCTTAAGTCGCCACTCAGTGCTCGGTGTGCCTTCGTACGGCGATGTCTACCTAGCCTTGCGGTGCGCGGGGAAGAAACGTGGCTCCGCTCCGGTTCCTCGCTACACCGTTGGTGAAACGATTCCATCAGGCTCCGTTGATGAACCAAGAACTCGACCAAAATTCTTCAAATCTCAGAAAACCTCACAGAAAACCGAATTTTTCTAAACCAAATTATAATCCACGTAGTCCGGGAATCAAAATCTACCGTTCCCCACAGACGGCGCCAAATGTTCCTTCATGAACATCGAGATGAGGTATAGTACCTAAGGTGCAAGGAACGTGATGTGAGATTCCTAGAGAGAATGAGAGCGTAACCGCTTAGAGATAGTGTAACTGAATTTCAAGTTTGTTATTTCTCAAATGAGCTAAGAGTCCTTTACAATTGGTATCCCTCCCCTATTTATAGTTGGGGGAGTTGGGCTTAGCGCCTCTAAATATTTCTAATGGGCCAGTTGGGCCTCCGGGTGGAAGGCCCAAGTCCCCAGCCTGCTCATCGCCCCAGGCCAGCCTCCTGGGTGAAGGACCCTGGGGTCTCGCCCAGTCCAGGTTCGAACCCTGAGAAAGACTAATTTACTAACATTACTAACAACTAACATTTTACGAACAACTAACATTTGTCTATAAAAGTTTTTAAAGGTGTATTTCTCTCTCTAACTTCCTCCGTTTCTCTCTCGAAATTTAGGTTTTGCTTGGGTGGCCGTCGCGCCGCCATATCTGTCGTCTTTTCCTGCTAGAGTCTAGGGTATCATAGGTGAACTTATCCTGAGATCTATGGTTTATTTTGCTCGTTATGAATCTAAGTCACAGCTTGATTTTGAGCTTAGCTCCCCCTGAATCTAAGACTTAATAGAAACATTACTAGCGTCTAGATTCTGAGCTAAATAATAATAGTGATCAGAGTGATATATCAATCAGATTCATATATGACATAGACTTTATAAGAATATCAGAGCGCATGAATAATCAGAGGTAATCAAGGAGTGATATCAGAGTCAAACGATCATAGCATATGATCACTTCAGAAGAAGTGAAAATGTTTCCTTGCTGGTGCCTCATGAAAGATCTATAGTCATAGCGATTGATCACTTAAGATTCTCCAAAAGAAAAAAATCACACTAACACAATATACACATAAAAAACTAGGTGTACTCCCCCCTTTTTGTCATAAGCAAAAAAAGCTGAGAGTGTGAAAAACTTAGCTTGAAATACTAGGTACCCCTTAGAGAATGACTAAGTTAAAAAGAATAAAAATTAACTAGATAATAAAGACACTTATGAAAATAGTGAATGCAGATGAAGAAATTAAATGAGGTGAAGAACACCGGCCAAGAAAAGAAACGAGCGTTTACCACTGGCTAGGAAAATTGATGACTTGCATCAGTTTTCAGAGAAACACCTTGGGAAACTGCTTCAACAATAACTTCTGGAGACTGATCTTTGAGTATAAATAGCAGTGATTCCATAACAGTATTCACAACACATCGGCTTCTTATATCATACACTTTGAGCAAACACAAACATTTGAATGGATTCCTTTGAGAACATCATGAAGGAGATTAGAAACATAACATTTAAAGAGGATCTCTACTGGAATGTGAAGTTCCCTGTCATTCCAAGTATCCAGCAGCTGATCATCCATGTGCTGGGAATGGAGCTGAGTCCAGAGTTGGACGCCACACTCCGAGTCTTCTTGGAGTTTGTGGATGAGTTGCGGGAGCTCTTCCGGAGGAGTTCGGATATTAGCGCAACGATCTTTGCCATGGAGACAGAGCTGGAGTTCAGGTCAGAGGCACCTGAAGAGGAGAAGAAGGAGTTACGCGAGGAACTGGAGCGCTTGGAGTATCAAGATCGCCGCCTCGAGCAGGAATTGGCACAGATGCGCCAATGATGTAATGCAATGAGGGAGAACCCTCCTTTTTTAAATGTAATGCAAAAAATTAATGAATAAAGAGATTTTGATATCCTCGGAGCTTCTGTGTGTGAATGTGTATGCTAAAATGAAATAGAAATTAAGAATAAACTAACAGAAGAAAGAAGTAATTAGAAAAACAACTAGTTAACTAATGAAACACAAAATTTAAAGAAAACAAAAATTATAATCGTATTAAAAACATAATAAGAGAGAAGAGTGAAAAAGAAGAGAGTTCCTAAATCTAGGGTTGAGGTTCTGACAATCTGTTGAGGATGGTAGCTAACATGTCCTGCACCTTTTTGTTGATAACATCTTGTTGATCAAATTGCCACTGAAGAGAATCAAGTCTTGTGTGAATTGTAGCAATGTCAGATCCAGTTGCAGCAGGAGGAATGGCTTGATCAGAGGTAGAAGGAATGTCAGAGCCCGGAACTGAACCAATATCTTGTGCAGAGGATGAAGCCATCGCAGTATCAGAGGCAGAGGCAAGGGCCTGAGCTTTCAGAGCAGCAGCCTCAGCTTCTAACTTAGCAACCTGTTCAAGAGCTTCCAAACGTGCAGATTCAAGCCTAGCAGCTTCAGATAGAGCAAGTTGCATTTTGGCAGCATCTTCTTGTTATTTCCTTATTCTGGCTTCTTCCATAGTTTTCCATAGCTTTTCTCTCAGTCGTATTTCATGCAGAGCTACTCTTCTTCTGTTTCTATCAGCTAACCTTTGTTTAGCAACTTCAACCTTTTCATCTCTTTCTTCAGTGTGCACTTCCAGCATTTCATCAATCCTTTCATGCAACCAATTGCAGAGATGTAAGACCTGGAATTTCAGAACAAGTTAATTTCCGACTCACGCGTAGGATCAGTGTAAGCGTGACAGGAGGTTGATGTTTGAGAAAGATTAATGAAGAAGAAAGTTCAGGAATTGCTTGAGGAATGTTGCGTAGTCGTTGTAGGAATTAGTGCGAGTTGTCTGCACACCTGCCTTTTGGCGAGCGTGTCCAGAATAGGCTAATATCGCTTTTCATTTCGGAACCCTGGACTGTACGCACGATAGTATTCACTTTTCGGAAGTCCGACGACGCTAATTTCTTTGCTTCGAAACCCTAGATTCGGGCGATGGATGAAGACTTTTTCTATTCGGGACTTCTAACGAAGTTTCCGTCCGTGTTGCCAGATTTGTTTCGACATTTCTAATCTTTCTTCAGAAGGAAGTTTTGTCGTCTGACGATCACAACAAAAAGTAGTTTTTCGGGGCAGATTAACTTACACCGCTTTTGGGATTTTAGATATCGTTTTTCCCAAATGTCAGAGGTTTGTTTTGAGTTATGGAATTCTGACGCCAGAATCTCTCTTAGAATTCTTCGGTGAACGTGCTGCAAAAATCGGAATCGCGAAATTTTCATTTTCCCGCGATTTCACCTGCCTATAAATAGTCGAAAAAGCAAAATATCTTCATTTTCCTTCTCTTGGGGCCGTGAGTTTGAGGAGAGCTTGGGGGAGAAAAGATTTTCGCGAAAACTCTACCGATCTTCGTGCGGTTCGTCCCTACTTCGAGGTACTGAGGTAACTAGCATGATTCTTACCTCTGATTACTGTTTCTACTACGTTTCTGAAGTCGTTTCTGTGCTCACAGTTTTGAGCTTTATGTAAAACTGTCCGTTTTCTCTGATTTCTTGCTTGGGTTATCTTCCCTACGTTCCCAAGAGTCTAAAACCTCTGTCAGTAATCGCCGATTGTGATCGAGCTGTCCAGGATCTGAAAAATTGATTCAAAACCCTTTTTGTCGCACATTTCGAAACTTTACTGTCGAAAAGTCGTAATCTGACTTCGTGCCTTTAGGATTTGTTGTTACGGATGTCGTTAGGATCATTGCTGTCAAATTTGTTTTCCGAACTGATAACTTTGAGGTTTTGAGGTTTTATTTTGGACCAAAACACCTCTGAACGGTCGTATTTTGATCCGATTGTCCGAAAATTGTTCCGACAGTTTCTTTGCCTTAGTTTTACCCTAAAACTACCTTGTAAACAGATTTGATCGAAGAAAAAGAGCCGAAGCCCTTTTTCCCTTAGGGTCGTGAGCTTGTAGTGTTGGGGGGGAGTTTTCGTTTTCGAAAACTTGTCTTTTTGTACCCGAATGTCGTATTCTGAAGCTTTAATGCTTTGTCTATCGTTTATGTGTTGTATTACGATCGAACTAATCAATTTTGTTTGGATTTTGCTTTGTTTTTCTCCGAGGTTCAGTTGAAGGAACTTTGGAAGTTTCAAAGCTTTCGTGTGAAGGAGATTTTGATTTCGAGGCTGGAGCAGCTCGAGGTTAAGGCAACTTACATATTAGCTATGATTGCATGATAGGCGTCGATAAATTCGAATTATGCTTTATCTGATGTTGATTGTGATGATGAGTTGATGTTATGATGCTTTTCCATAACTTGTGATATGGTGATATTGTTGTGATATTGATGGATTGTGCGTTTTGACGCGATTTCGGAGTGGGGAACCTCTGAACTGGTTAAAGTTGGTGTTTCGGGTTGGATGAACAACCCTAGGCAAGTCCAAATGTGGGGTTTGAGACTTAGCCATTTGTTGGGATTCGTTGGAATTCTTAGACTTTCCCCGGGAAATGTATTTTTGGGTGGTTGATCTTTGAAAACCTAGAATGATTAGACTTTCGAAAAATAAAGACTTGGAAAACTTAGACTTTGAGAAATAAACTCATAACTTGACTAATTCGAATTAAAACAATTTTTATTAGCGTGTAAGCATAGGAGAACTGAAGGGGAAAATATTTACGAAAGACGGGGAAAAGTCGACTTCTGTTGTGGGTTTGGTTTTGGGGAAAGCCACTGAGGTGAGCTATGGTGATGATTGAAAGTCACGGAGTACTTTACGTACTCTTGTTATTGGGGTTGTGTTGTATTGACCGACACTAATCCCTTGGGTTATCTTGTTGTTTGGGCTGTGTTGTATTGACCGACAGTAGACCCTTGTGTACTCTTATGGTTGGAGCTGTGTTGTATTGACCGACACTCAGTGCTCTTGTTGTTGGGGTTGTGTTGTATTGACCGACACTAAACCCTTGGGTTCTATTGTGGTGGGAGTTGTGTTGTATTGACCGACACTAACTTCGAGTCGTGTTGTATTGACCGACACTGACTCTGGCTTTGTTTGTGGGTTTGTGGTGGGAGTTGTGTTGTATTGACCGACACTAACTCCGAGTTGTGTTGTATTGATCGACACTAACTCTTGGGTTGTTTTGCGATTGGGTTTGAGCTAAATGTTTGTGTGGTGAGGACGATTCAATGTTTGGCTAACCATATTGCATCAATCGGGTGAATAACGGGAATGGTTCACCTGTGCATCTTTTGGTGAATAACGGGAATGGTTCACCAATGTGTTAATGATGAATAACGGGAATGGTTCATCATACGGTGAATAACGGGAATGGTTCACCAAGGATGAATAACGGGAATGGTTCATCCAGGATGAATAACGGGAATGGTTCATCCATAGTGAAGAACGGGAATGCTTCACTTGTGGCGAACGGGAACGCGTCACAATCCGGATCATGTTTATTGCATTTCACGCATACATTCATTCTGACTGGGATTGCGTGCTGTTTGATTTATTGAAGCAATGTTAGAGCCATAACATGCTAGGATTATCTATATGTTTATGTAACAACATATGTATCTATACCCCATATCACATGTTGAGTATGTTGAGTGTATATCTACTTATTTCTGTGAGTTGACCCTAGCGCCTTGGCTTTGTTTGTATGTTTGTGTTTGGGCGGTCGGCCTGCTGCCAGATGTCGATGGCCGACTGGTTCTCGATGGTCTCTCCCTCGGGGGGGATCAGATATGAGCTGGTGGATAGGGATGCCCCCACCGCTTGGGTGATCGATGTGGCTGGTCACCGGGCGACGTATAGGGGAAGGGCCATGGAGGACCGGACGGATGAGCGAGGACGCTTGACGAGAGGAGTGCTACGGCGTATGGAGCTGAGTTTTGACTTGCCGCCCTCAGTTCACTGTGGACAAGGTACTGGTCATGGACCACCTGCACCACCTCCGACTTCACCTTCTGTCGAGGAGGACCCAGCGGAGATCGAGCCGGCTGCTGCTGCTACACCTGTTGTGCCACCTCCGGCTACTGCCATTGCTCCTACCGACGTGGCGTCGTCCTCTAGGCTTGTGTGGCCGAGGAGGGAGTCTGTTGTCCCATCTGCCTCAGGTCTCTTATCTTTCTCTTCACCGCACGGCTACCGTGTGGACGCCTTGATGAGGGTGGTGGAGGAGGATGTTCTTGCAGGAGAGGTAGACGTGGAGACCGGGTCGACTAGGGCGGTGCGCAGGACAGTCAGGAGGGAGGTCATGGATTTGGACACCGAGATGATTACGGTGGATTCCGACTCTGACTCCGAGAGCAGTGGGGAGAGCTACTCGCCGAGCAGCGATGAGGAGGAGGAGGAGTACTGAGCTGATCTGGGAGGGTAGGTTAGGACTAGCGTCATTTTTTGTGTAGAGCTCTGATCGTCTTACTTTTTGGGACAAGGTAGGTTCCGATGTGTGGCTTTTTGTGTGGTTCTTTTGAGGAGGATCACAGAGAGTCTGTCGGAGTATAGGAGTCTTTTGTTCAGGCCATTTTTGGGTGCCGACTTTCTCTTGGATAACTGTATATTTGATACTTTTACTTACAGTGATGGTTTGTACATATTTGCCTGCGGGCATACTACTTTGGAGTCACTGCGGGTGCGCGTGACGGGAGAGTGGAGCTGAGGCTGTACTTGTGTATATATTTGTATATCGGTTAGTTTAGTTTAGTTTTTGGGTGTTGTCTTTACTTCTTTATCGCTTTGATTCAAAGGAAAGAAAACGAAAAAAAATTCCCTGTTTTCCGCGTAAAGTTTGTTTTTGGTTACTAAGGTGACACCCGGAAATCGGGGTGTTACAAGAGACGTCCCCATTGATCAGCAACAATGTATGGTTTTTCACTGAGATCAGTGGCAGCATACAGATTGCTCACCATCATTGATGCTTGTTCATAGAATGAGTTGATGCACTCCAGAAGAGTTTCTGGTTCAGGGTAGGTATAGGGAATGATCTGAAGATTCGTTTCAGGTGATGACGGAGTAGGAAGATTGCAAATGGTGGCTTCAAAGGTTGCTTGAGTATCAAAGGCTACTTGAAAGGACACATTGTCCAGAGCCATCTGAGCAGAGGTGTTTTGCTCTAGAATATGGTCAGAGTGGCTAGCTTCAGGATTTGGAAATTCAAAGTCTTGAGAGGTTACTGGTGAGTAGTTGGAGAGGGAGACTATAGAAGCTTTTATTTCCTTTGAAGGAGGAAAGACCACGTTTAGTGGGACAGGTTGAAGTGGAACATCAGGAGTGGCCTGAGTCACTGGGGCAGTGTATAGAGGAGGTGGAGAATGGGAGTGTGTTGGATTTAGAGCTTTAATGATTTCATCAGGAAGGGTGGAGGTCATGCCACTTACAACTCCAAAGAAGTTTCGATCAGTTTCAGAGTTATTAGAGGGTGAGGAAACTGCAGTAGTAGTAATAAATGGTATGGAAGGAGTGGGTGATTCTTGTTCAGAGGTGATACGTTTGTATGGGAGAGGAATGGGTGATGAAGGTTCAGAGGCTTGTGGACCTTGAATCTTTTGCCAAGTTGGATTATCTTGAATAGAAGTTTGGATTTTTGAGGTCTTGGGTGGTGATGAACAAGTGGTGGTTGTTTTGGTGGAGATAATGGTGTTTGGTTTCATGACAGAAGTGCATTTGGGAGAGAGAGGAGGTAGTGTGTAAGGCCCAAGTTTTTCAGTTTATACCAAGTGAATAAATTCTTATTCACCAGTAGGTTTGAAGCATGGCGAAGGGAAACCTGAACAAGAGTTTAGTAAATGAAATAAATGTATGAAGGAGAAAGTTCAGGAAAAGGCTGAGGTTCGTATTGAAGTCGATAAAAGTTATAGCACGATCGTTTTACGCTTAAACCTAGGTCAGAAACCCTAGTATATAGCTAATTTTCACTTTTAGGCACGACGGAAGTTAATTCCAAAAATCTTCAGAGAAATGTTAGAACTTCTCTTTTTCCATATATCACAATCGTTTCGAGGCGAAACTCTAGGATCTACGAACGTCCGATTCCAATCATCGGAAGTTTGCCGAAACCGAATCCCTGGTATTTCAAAACCCTAGAATTTCTCGACAATGAAGACTTTTTCTATTCAGAGCTTCAAATGAATATTCCACACGCGCACACCCATTTCTCTTGATGATTTCAATCTTTCTTCCGAAGGAAGTTTTCTATTCCGACATTCGATGCAAAAAGCAACTTATCGGGTAAAATAGTTTTATACCGACTATGCATTAGTTGCCAAAAATACAAGGAGACCTCTTTATAGTTTTGGAATTCTTTTGCCAAAACATATCTATTAATTCACGGAGAATGACGCCGGAAAAATCAGATTCGCGAAACTTTCATTTTCCCGCGAATTTCCAACCTTTATATATAGCAAAGAAAGGAAGAAAAACTCAAATTTTCCTCCATTTTCTCTCTCAAAGCCGCGAGTTCACCAAGGAAGAAGGAGAAGAAGATTTTGTTCAATCCTTGCTTGATCGTTGATTAATCAGTTGCTGCTTCAAGGTTTCGAGGTATAGTCGCTAATCCTTACCTCTGATCGCTTTTTCCATAGCTTTTCTGTAGAGTTTTCTGAGCGGATAGTTTATGGGTTTTTGCAAAACTATCCTGAATCTTTCATTTCTGATTCTAAACCTCTTCCTTATGCGCCCAAGATCACTTCTGCCGGATTAGATTTTCCGTTATGTCGCCGGAATTCCGTCGGAATCAATTTGAGCCTAAAATACCCATTTTTGGAGTTTTTGGAGTAAAGCTTCAACCTTTAGGCTGAAAACTATCGCCTTAGCTTAGTGCTAGTAGGATTAGTTGTCATAAACGTCGTTGGTGACGTCCCTGCAAAATTTTATTTTTGGGATTTCAGTTTTGAAAATCCTAAGTTAAAAATCATGACCAAAATACCCCTGCGACAGTTTTTGATCCGATAATTTTTCCGAGTTCAGAATACCCTTAGTTACGGCTAATGATAGCATAGGAACCAAGTTTGATCGAAGAAAAATCGAACCCCACAATTAACCAAAGTGGCCGAGCCCTATAGGGGGGAGGAGGAAAATTTCCTTTTCCGAAAACTTGTCCTTTCGCGCTAGATTATCGTACCTTAGAGTATAGATTACTTCGTGTAACCTTAGTAAGTATCGATAGCTTAGTTCTCGATAGATTCTGATAGTATTTCTGTGACTTTTCTTTAAAGGAACTTTTGAGGAATTTCCTGAGGAGCAACGCTTTGCTTGTGAGGAAGAGTTAGAAGATAATCCTGGAGAATCTACAGGTGAGGGCTTCTCACTGAATCTCTAGTTAATGCTTAGGGTCGATGTTTCGACATTGTTTACTGTTTATGCACTGGAATTGTGTGTGATTGGAAAATGTTTTCTGAGGCTTCGGCTGACAATGTAGATGATTCATCTACTGAATGTTTTTGAGATTGTCTTACATGCTATGTGCTATGTGGGTAATCTAGGATGTGTGGTGCATGCTTTATATGCTAAGTGCTAAGTGTTTATGATGCGATTTATTGATATATGACATGTTGTTGATTGTGATGATTTAAATATGCTCTGTACTGGAATCTGAGATTCTGAATGGTGAGAATAGCGGGCAGGTCATGCCGATTTTATTTTGAGAGTTTTGAGAAAGTTTGATAGGACGAACGAGGTTCGGGCCTTAATTTTGTTTAGTGGATCGAGACATCCTCTGGAAGCGACTTGGGATTGGGAGATCCTGCAAATGTATAAGACTTGCGATAAGACGAAACGGAATCTATTTTATAAAGAAAATTCATAAGACCTTAAATAACCTCAAAATCTTTAAGTAATGATAACAACCTCGAAGGAAGGCATTGGAAGTCAAGTCATAGTTTTGGAAAAACGAGGAGTGTCGTCGGATCCAAGTGTTGAGGAGTTTGGTAAGTTCTGAGTATGTTGGTACTCCTTCGCTCGTTGAGCAGTTTGTTAGCCATCCAAGGGATGAGCCGAGAAGCTTCACTGAGGCGTGAGACCTTGTGAATGCGTGATACTCCACTGAGGCGTGAGACCTTGTGGAAAGCATGGATCTTCACTGAGGCGTGAGACCTCGTGAACAGCATGAAGCTTCACTGAGGCGTGAGACCTTGTGAATGCGGGATACTCCACTGAGGTGTGAGACCTTGTGGAAAGCATGGAACTCCACTGAGGCGTGAGACCTTGTGAGAGCATGAAACTTCACTGAAGCGTGAGACTTCGTGAGAGCATTGATGACCCGAAGAGTCATCGTGAGTGGTTGCACTCATTTTATGATTATTGTATTTTGTCGCAGAATCGACTTTACCTTAGGGTAAGCTTTTAGAGACATTAATTTAGCTAGAACACGTGGCGACGTGTCGAGTGAGGCCGGAGACGTTGTTTGGCTAATCACTGCATTGCATGCACTCATTAAGTGGTTTAAACACGGCGAGATACCGGACCACGGCGGATTCCAAAATGGTTATAAGACCCGGATTTCCGCGTAAGAGCGCTGCTAGGTGACTCTTGGTAGCAGACCGAATGGCAGGCCTTCGGGTTTTATGCTGATCTGGCTACCTTTGTGTGGTGTAAGAGGCACGCGGGCAGAAATGGTCCCACCGTTGCTGGTGCTAGGATTGATCCGTTTGATGCCCATCCGTTCCGGATTGCATATTGGTTGACTGGGTTAACCTGCATATCATTTCATGCGACATGCATACTGACTTAGTTGATGAGTGTGTTTGGTACTTGTTAATTCTATTTGAGGCATGTTAACTGTGATTTACTGTCGTTTATGTTCATTGAGAAATATGCAACCCTAGGATGTTATCCCTAGCTATAAGCCTAAGTGGCTATTTCCTTATCTGTATCTATTGGTGGTATTATTTACATAATTCTTTGGAGTTGACCCTCGCGTCTTCTGTGTGTGCTTTGGCGGACAAACGCCCTTTGTCAGATGTCTTTGGCGGGCTGGTTCATGACGGTTCACCCTTCGGGGGGAACTAGAGTGGAGATGCTGGAACAGGAGCGCATCGCGGTAGCGAGAGGAGGACGGATGGTGTACATAGACTAGGTCGTTCTGGATTCAGATTCGGGCGACGATCATGCTAGCATGTAGGTTTTAGTGCTGGTGTGAGCTCCTCGAGATGGGATTAGTGTAGGAGTAGAGTCTTAGCTCTGAACATCATTTGTTTTCTTTGGGGACAGGGTAGTTTCCCACCTATAGCTTTTTGTGTGGTTCTTTACGAGAATCACAGAGAGTTGGTTGGACTTAGGAGGTCTTGCTTCAGGCCGATGGGCCAGCTTATTCTCAGTTTTGAGGGATGGTGTTGCGGACACTTGACCTTTCTTGTGGATTGTACCTTTTGCCTTCGGGCGTTACACTTTTCTTTCCGTCACTGGAGGTTTACTCGTGACGAGGTTACTACTACAGCGGAGGCTGTTTATATATTGTATATTAGTTCTGATTATTGTTATTGTTGGGTTTTATTTAATTCAGTCTTGTCTTAGTTATTATCGAAAAAAAAAAAAAATATTCACGTTTTTCCGCATTAAGTTTATTTGGGTTACTAAAGTGACGCCATCGAAATCGGGGTGTTACATAGTGTTTGGGTAGGAATGGGAGAGGAACCAGTAACAACATCATCAGATTCATCATCATCAGAAAGAACTACAAGCTTACTTGAGTTCTTGACAGAGGACCTTGTCACTCTGGTAGGCCTCGGAGCTGGTTGGGTTTCCTGCTGGATAACCTTGGCTGCAATTCTGACGTTCTTCTTCTTCTTCTTCTGAGGTGGTGGCTCATCATCGTTACCATCCTCAGAGTTATCCTTAGCATCAGAAGCATCCTCATGCTTCCTCTTTGCCTTCCTCTTGGGTGCAGCATCATAATCAGGAGCATCTAGGAGATTCCTGAAGAATTCATCAGCATCAATATCCAGACCATGACTCTTCAGATCATTGATGTAGTGTAAGATTGCCTCTAGATCATCAGCCTTGGACCAGAGAGGAAAATCATCAATGGGAATTCTTCTCTTCATAATTTCTGCCAGTTTAGCGATAGAGGTAGCTCCAACCTTGTTGTCTATCAGTCCCATCATTTTCAGAGTCGTAGAGGTCAAAGCTTCTCCAGTGATAGTAGTTAAATCTTCAGTGCACACTGCTTTGAATAGCTCCTTGACCAAGTTGCTCTCAACGAAGATATCAGACAGAAGCCTTCCAAAAGGAATGTACTTGATTGTGCTCTTGCTTTCACCTGCAGTTGTCCTTGACTTCTTGATGCAATCTTTCAGATAAGTGAACAGGAAGTAAGGGAGGCAAATCTTCTGATTTGTTTTGATGAAGAACATCATCACTTTTTGATTCAAGTTGATGTAGTCAGAAGAGCTTCCAGAGGGTCTGGGATTGAGACAATTGAGCATAATCTTGTGCCAGATTCTCAAGTCAGGATGAAGATCTCTTGTCTTGTAATCAGATTTCCCAGATTTCCAGTTGGCATACAACACTGAATTGATGTTTTCCTTGACTTTCTTTGACTTGGAGTCATTAGTCTGAAATCTATAGCCTTTGATAGTTTCACCGCCCAGAAGTAAAGCTATAGACCTTTCAGAGAGGATGATCTTCTTGCCCAACACATGTGACACAACTTGATAATCATCACTGTCAGCATGTTTCAAGAACTCCTTCACAAGCTTGTCATAGATGGGGCCAGAGAGCCTGTTGAAATACCTCTCCCAGCCTTGAGCTTTCACAGCGGGAAGAAGATCTACTCCATTTTCTGCCAAATTCTTGAAATCAACTCATATTTCACACAACACTTGAAATTCTTCTGGTGGGAATTTGCATGTGACTGCACAGCTTCTTTTAGCAATTGGAATAACTTCCCCAGAATCGTGAGTCTCAGCTTGAGGCGATTCAAGGGATCTTGAACGAAGAGTAGGACCAGCTTGTCCTGTTGCTAGACCCATAACCAAATGGGGAAAAATCCTTCCATCTCTGGAGTCGACCTTCTCTGTACGTTCCATGGAGGATGAAGGTTTGGGTAGAAGAGAGTGATGAACAGGAGAGAGAAAAGAGGGTTTGCAGAAAACCTTAACACGATATTTCGAAGAGAGAGAGAGAAAGTGTGTGCAAACATGGGTAAGTAGTGAATTTTGAAAGTAACTGTTGAGAGTTAGTAAACCACAGATATAGGTTAAAAATCAACCGTTAGAAATTAATGACATAATAACAAGCAATGACTATACATATCATGCGGTGGGGAATAAAGTAGATGTAATCATTATAACAGAAATTCCCGAGGGGCACAAGGAACGAGGCATCAGAATTAACTGACACACGTTTGCTGTCTTATCTCAGAAGGAGCACCAATGGGTACACAACTTCTGATAAAGTTATCTTCTGAACTAAACATCTTCTGATAGAGAACAGAAGCATTATAGTCAGAGGTTCTGATCCATCTTCATACTGGACACAAGTCCATATTCAGATTTTTCAGTATAAATTTAAATCTATCCTCTGCTAAGGGCTTTGTAAAGATATCTGCCTATTGATGATCAGTGTCAACAAACTTCAGAAGAAGTACTCCCTTCTGAACATAATCTCTAATAAAATGATACTTTACCTCAATGTGCTTGAACCTTGAATGTAAGATGGGATTCTTACTTAGAGAAATAGCAGCAGTATTATCGCAGTAAATTGGAATATTTCTCTCAAGGATTTGATAGTCCTCTAGCTGATGTTTCATCCAGAGCATTTGTGTGCTGCAAATAGCTGCTGAAATGTATTCTGCCTCTGCAGTGGATAGTGCAATAGTTGACTGCCTCTTGCTTACCCATGAAACTAAGTTACTTCCCAGAAATTGGCAATTTCCATAAGTACTTTTCCTTTCTGTTCTATCTCCAGCATAATCAGCATCACAATAACCTGGAAGCTTATACTATGATTGAAGGTATGAAAAACGATAGAAAAGGGGGGGGGGTTTGAATAGCGTTTTAAAACTAAAAGCTCAACCCACTTGAGATTTAAATAAATCTCTTCAATCACCAATGATAAAAGTGCAGAGATAAGAGATAAGGAAAGCACACAAATGATTTTATCATCAACAGATTTTGGTTCAATCAATGACATCAATCCTTTTAAGCTTAATGGAGTCTCTTCTGAAGGTTTGAACGCTGATCTGGTTCTGACTGGTTCATCTTTGTTCCCCAGAATCAGTTCCTTAGGGTGAAGGCAATTAGATCAGAGGGATCAACTTCTTCTGGTGTTGTTGCCTCTGGCTCAGCATCTTCTGAAGCTTGGCCATCATCAGAAACACTTATGCTCATATCTGCAAACTTTTCAACTAGCTTTGACATGTCAGAGTCAAGCTTATCGTCAAATCTAACATGTATAGACTCTTCAATAGTTTTAGATTCAATATTGTAAACTCTAAAGCCTTTAGAACGTTCAGAATATCCTAGCATAAACATTTCACAAATTTGGAATCAAACTGATGTAATCTATCCTTAGTATTTAACATATAACACACACACCCAAAGGGATGAAAGTAGGAAATGTTGGGCTTTTTATTCTTCCACAATTCATAAGGATCCTTATTCAGAATTGGTCTTATGGAGATTCTGTTCTGAATATAACACGCTGTGTTTACTACCTCGGCCCAGAAGTGCTTTTCCATATTTGTTTCTTGCATCATGGTTCTAGCCATCTCTTGGAGAGTTCTGTTCTTTCTTTCTACAACACCATTCCGCTGAGGAGTTCTAGGACAAGAGAAATCATGAGATATCCCATAGGAAACTCTCCACCATGATCACTCCTCATTCTCAAACTCTCCACCATGATCACTTCTCACGTAGACAATCCTACTGGATTTCTCATTCTGCACTTGGGCAACAAAGGTAGAGAACACAGAATGTGACTCATCCTTGCGTCTTAAGAATTTAAACCATGTCCAACGGCTATAGTCGTCAACAATGACCATCCCATATTTCTTGCCACCTATAGACTCAGTTTTCACTGGTCCAAATAGGTCAATATGCAAAAGTTCCAACGGCCTTGAGGTGGAAACAACATTCTTTGCCTTGAAAGGGACTTTTGTAAATTTTCCCTTCTGACATGCTTTACAAAGAGCATTTGAAGAGAACTTCAGAGTGGGTAAGCCCCTGACAAGGTCAAGCTTACACAGCTGAGAAATCTTTCTCATACTGGCATGCCCTAACCGTCTATGCCATAACCATTGCTCCTCATTAACAGAAAGAAGGCACTTTACTTTTTGAGATTCCAACTCAGATAATGTGATCTTATAGATGTTGTTCTGCCACTTGCTGTTAAAAAGAACAGAGATCAACATCGAATCTAAGAAAGAAACTTTCGATTCTATCTTTCCAGTATTCAAACTTTTCTCCATCAAACATAGGTGGTTTAGCACTGTAGTGCTCTCTTTGAGCATCGCTGGTGGTGGCAGCCATCTGAGTTTTTCACACCGGTCCGGATCTTTGAACATTATTAAGTGTGGTAATCAGAACTTACGCTCTTATACCAATTGAAGGTATGAAAAACGATAGAAAGGGGGGTTTAAATAGCGTTTTCAGATAAAAACTTTTCCCACTCAAGATTCAGACAAATATTTTCGGAACAAATAAGACAAGGTGCAAAGATAAGAGATGAAGAGAAGCACACAAGTATTTTATCCTGGTTTACTTGATAATCTCTCAAGCTAATCCAGTCCACCTGTTAAGGTGATTTCTTCCTTCTTAGAATGAAGGCAATCCACTATTCAATGTTTGTTACTACTGCACTAGCAACCTGCTCAGTGACTAACAATACAATGAACTAGCAAACACTAAGATTCACTCTCTTAGTCTTCTCAAGGATCTGACCAAACTTGGTCCCTTAAGGAAATACAAACTCACTGTTTGAAAGGTTTGGCTTACAATGAAGTGCTTCTAAGAAAGCTAAGGTAAACACAATAAGAAAAAATGAAGAAAGATTGCTAATAGATCGGTTGAATATTTGTTTGAGTTTGGCACAAAGTTTCCTAGCTTCTTTCTTCCAACTTCAGCCTCTATTTATACTCCAAGGTTTAGGGTTGTAGCCGTTGCATGGAATGCTACCGTTGGAGGGCAAATCCGGAACTTCCAGATTCTGCTATGGCTGAACATCTTAGGTAAGGCCGTCAGAATAGTACAATTGCTTTTGTACTTGGATAGCAACGTGAGCCTTATCCTAGTTGACTTCTGATTTGGCGACGCTTCATGTTGGGACGCGTGCAGCATATGAGATTAGAGTCAGAAGGAAGCTTGGATCCTCTGACCTTCGTAGCTTCTGCTTCTGGACTGTTCATCAGAACTTCTAGTCATCAGAGTTGGAAGTACTTGGTCTTCAGAGCCAGCTTACTCTTGGACTTCAGAGTCTTCACTTCTTAGCTTCTGGACCTTCAGAGCTCCTGGACCTTCAGAGCTTCTGGTCTTCAGAACTTAAAGTGATCTGAATCCACATCAGAGCTTATAATCTTCAGAACTTCTGAAGCATATACTACTGTTCAATCAGAACATAGTGAGAACGAAAGCATTGGGTTGGCTACTCTTTTTGCTTTGTGCTTCTGGTAAGTGTGTTTTTAGACTAGAGTCAGAGCCTATCAATTAAACACTCAGAGAACAACGTTAGAATACCATAATTGTTCATATACAATAATTAACTTGTAATTATCAAAACATAGAGTTGTACTACATGACCAAATCTTGGTCTTTACATGCTCCTGTCAATCTGGTAGAAGGCCCAATTATATGAATTATATTTTAAATAGTTATTTTAGTATTATTAATTCCAGTCTTTTATTTTAAATATTTTAGAATGTTCCTCATATTCTATGGGCGTACCGATATAATGCAGCTTTGGGCTTACCAATATAATGTAATTAATGGGTCGGGCAACCCATGATCTGACGGGTCAAAACCCAAGTATAAATAAAATGACACCGCCCAAGCAGTGGGGGATCCAACACTTTTTTCACATGTCTCATTCTGCTTGTTCTCTCTAGCTCTCAAAATCGCTTAGCTCTTATATTATAGTTCTATACTGGAACGCTGGCGCCCACCGTGAGGCCGACGAAAATTTTTCCTAGGCTTCAGAATCATCATCAATGGTGACTCGATCCGGGGCGAACGAGGAGAGGAGCCAAGTCCCACAAGACAATGTCCCTCCCGACGTTCTCTAGCAAATTATGGAGGATCTCAATGACCTCCACCAACACAATCAGCAATTACAAACTCAACTTACTGATCTCAACCAGACTCGTGAGCTACGAGAGGGCGATCGCATAATGGCTGAGACGGTGGTGGATTTTCAACCATTTACGGAAGAAATAGCAAACACCACCGTCCCAGATAATTTGAAGATGCTCGTTTTGGATTCATATTATGGAGATATTGATCCGAAGGACCACTTGGTGTACGTTAACAATAAAATGGTTATTGTTGGAACATCGGATGCATTAAAATGTAAAATGCTTACAACATTGCCTTCACGTTCGATTGTTAATTTTACTGAATTGCCAGCGAAGTTTCTTTCTCAGTTTTCGACAAGTCGCGCTCAGAAAGTTATGCCAGCGATTTTGTTCAATGTACGCCCTGGTCCAAATGAGACTTTGCAGTCTTATATGGGGCGATTCAATCAATTGTCAGTTCATTTGGAGGATAAAATGCCAGAGATTTGCATCGCCGCATTTGAGTTAGGTTTGAAACCTGGAAATCTGAACAGTAATTTAAGTAGGAAGCCAGTGACGACAATGTCACAATTACGCATTCGAGTCCAGGGTTTCATCTGGGAAGACCAGAGCGACCAAATCAAGAAGAACCGGTCAAGCGCAACATTTACAGGGCAGCAACAACAGATTGATTCAAAGAAGGCGATGATTAATGACCAGCGTTCAAAGGGAGTAGTTGAACACAATGACAGGGAATACGATAATAGGAACTGTTTCGATAACCGCTCCAATTTTTAAAATCGTGTTCAACCATATGGAAATCGTGGGTATGGACATTCCATGACTTGGACTCGAAACCAACACGATCGTGCAATCCCTTTGGCGGTTAATTTAACAGAAGCTTTGCACACGTGTCTAGAGGCGAACGTGATCCTTTTTCCAAAACAACCAAAACCTTCGCCAGGCAACATGGACATGAATAAGTGGTGTGAGTCTCACAGGATTGTTGGGAACAATACAGATGATTGATTTACTTTGAGAAAGGAAATTGAGGCATTGATAAAGGAAGGTTGTATGGAGCAATTGGTGGGGCAAAAAAATTCTGATGAGGCTGAGACTTCAGCAAGGCGTGATGATGAAGGAAAATAAATTGAAAATGTAGAACAAAAGAAACAGTCAGAAGGAAAAGCTAAGGGGCGAATCCATTCTATCTTCGGGGGATTTCGTGGTGGTGGAGTGACGAATTCAGCTCGAAAGAGGTATGTTCATTCTATCAATGCGGTATATTCAAACGATTGGGGCAGTTGGGGAATCAATCAGCCAGATATCACATTTACTGTTAGAGATTTAGAAGGAGTCCAACCCCATGAAGATGATCCAATTGTTGTTATGTTAAAGGTTGCTGATTATGAAATCGAAAGGGTACTGTTAGATCAAGGCAGTTCAGCAGATTTAATTTATGGCAATGCCTTCGAGAAGCTGAGGCTGACAGAATCAGATTTGCTGCCTTATGATGGGGCGTTGGTAGGTTTTTTTTGGAGAAAAAGTGTTCGTTAGAGGATATGTGGAATTAAACACAGTTTTTGGTGAAGGTAAAAATGCAGAATCTTTTGCCATCAAATTTTTGGTGGTGAAGTGTGCATCGCCATATAATGTACTCATAGGAAGACTTTCGTTGAACAGGCTTGGGGCGATTATCTCAAAAAGGCATCTGACAGCCAAGTATCCTCTAATTAAGGGTGGTGCAGGAGTCTTGAAGGCTGACAAAATTGTAGCTCGAAAATGTTATTCAAAAAGTTTCAAACAGTATGGCCATATGGGGAAGAAGGCAATGAAGGAGGGACATCGGGTGTATGAAGTCAATGTGGATCAGGCTAATGTTAGCTTAGACCCTCAAGATGGATTTCTGGATCATAAGATAACTTCTGAAGAGGAAACCAAAAAGGTGACGATTGGCGAACGAAATCTGAAAGTTGGGGTCAGTTTGACTACAAGTCAGGAAGATAGATTAGTCAAGCTCTTGACTGAGAATATGGATTTATTTGCATGGAGTGCGAAGGATCTTCCTAGGATTGATCCGGACTTTATTTGTCATAAGTTGGCTCTCAACCCTGAGGCGAAACTGATTGTTTTATTCAAAAGAAAAATGGGCGAAGAAAATGCATTAGCTGTGAAGGTGGAGACTAACAAGTTGCTGGAAGCTGGCTTTATAAAGGAAGTAAAATATCCAACTTGGTTGGCGAATGTTGTTATGGTGAAGAAAGCGAATGGTAAATGGTGAATATGCAATGATTATACATGAAGGTGCGAAAACACTAGAAAAGGGGGGTTTGAATAGAGTTTTTAAACAAAAGTTTCCCCTTTTTAAGTTTAGAAAAACTTAAAGATAAGAACTAGGTGCAAAGGAGAACGAAGTAAAGAACACAAGTATTTTATCCTGGCTCACTTGAGATAAAAGCTCAAGTTAATCCAGTCCACCCGTGAAGCTGATTTCTTCCTTCTTCTGATGAAGGCAATCCACTAAAATCAATGAATGTTACAACTGCACTTGCAACCTGCTAAGTGACTAACAGTACACTGATTTTCTCACTAGTATTCTCTCAAGAAGCTGATCTACCGATCCTCTCAAGACTAGCCAAACACTGAACCAAACTTGATTCAGTCCTCTCAAGATCCGACCAAACTTGGTCTCTTAAGGAACTTTACAAAGTGCTTGTAAAAGGTTTTGGGTTTACAAGAAATGCTTCTGAAAAGCTAATGGTAAACTTAGATGTTTAAGAACAGTGAAGAAATATTGCTAAGAGATCGGTTAGAAATGAATTCAAGAATATCAGCAAAGTTTCTTAGCTTCTTTCTTCTATCTTCAGCCCTTATATACTCCAAGGCAATTGGTGTAGCCGTTGCTAGGGTTTTGCCCGTTGGAGTGGAAATCTTGTAATATCAGACTGCTAGGCTGAACGAGGTAGGTGGCGGGCATGCTATGACAGTACGATGTGTACTATGACAGCGACCTGTCCTTTCACCAGCTGACTTAAGATCTGGAGTGCTTCAGATGGACGTTGGTGAAGCTTCTGATCATAGTCAGACAGAAGCTTGGATCCTCTGACCTTGCAACTTCTGCTTCTGGACAAGTTCTTCAGATCTTCTGAACGCCAGAGCTAGAATAGCTTGGGTCTTCAGAGCCAACTTCTTGCAGGTCTTCAGAACTTGAGTCTTCTACTTCAGGATCGTTCCTTCTAGAACATCTGGTCTTCAGAACTTCTGACTCCGGTTCTTCAGTACCTCTTGAGAGCTTCTATCTTCAGAACTTCAGAAGGATTTGCCAATGTTCTGAACGAACATGGTGAGCTTTAGAACTCTCTTTTGGTTACTCTTGGGTCTTCATCTTCTGATGGAATTGGCTTGGGTCAGAATCAGAACCTGTTTGTCACAACAATAAAAGACAAACGTTAGAGTACCATAATTGTTCATCCTCAAAAACCTTAAATGTAATCATCAAAATATAGAGATGCAACCACTGATCAAATCTTGATCTTACAATACAGATTTGAATAAGCATTCTCCGAAAGATTCTTACCCTCTGCCGAATATAGACAAGCTTGTGGATAGAGCTTCTGGATTTGGAATGCTTAGCATCATGGATGCATATTCCAGTTACCATCAAATCAGAATGTATCAACCTGATGAAGAAAAGACGGCGTTTATGACCAACCAGGCGAACTATTGTTATCAAACTATGCCTTTTGGGCTCAAGAACGCAGGTGCTACTTACCAAAGATTGATGGACAAAGTGTTTGACAAATAGATGGAGGGCAACATGGAAGTTTATGTGGATGATATGGTGGTTAAATCAGAGGAAATGATAACACATTGTTCAGATTTGGTATAAGCTTTTGGTGAGATAAGGAAACATAACATGCGCTTTAATCCAGAGAAGTCTTCGTTTGGAATTCAGAGTGGAAAGTTTTTGGGCTTCATGATTACATGAAGAAGAATTGAAGCAAATCTTGACAAATGCAAGGCGATCCTGGAAATGCAAAGTCCTGCATTGGTCAAAGATGTACAGAAGCTGACTGGAAGGATTACAGCTCTACCAACATTTTTGCAATGCTCTGGAAATAAGTCAGCTCCATTTTTCCAGTGCTTAAGGAAGAATAAAGCTTTTAAATGGACTGAGGAATGTGAGGAGGCTTTTCAGCGTTTGAAAGAACATTTATCTAAATCTCCTATACTATCCAAGCCGATTCCAAGTACCTCGTTGTTAATGTTTATTTCAATATTAGATAATGCTGTTAGTTCTGTTTTGTTACAAGAAATCAAAGATGATTTGAGAATAATATATTTTGTGAGCCACGCCCTTCAAGGGGCGGAGGAAAGAGATCAAAAGATAGAAAGAGGCGGTGTTGGCTTTAATTACCTCCGTCATGAAACTAAGACCTTATTTTCAAGGCTTTCCAGTTAAAGTCAAAACTGACTTACCACTACGCCAAGTATTGCAAAAACCTAATCATGCAGGGCGGATGGTTTCATGGGTTGTTGAGTTATCAGAGTTTGGAATTATATTTGAAAGGAAAGGGCAGGTCAAAGCTCAGGATTTAGTGGATTTTGTCAATGAGATGTCTCCTAATGATAAAGGCTTAGATGGAGGCGAATGGGTTTTGTCATTTGATGGGTCATCAATTGTTAAGGGCAGTGGGGCTGGCGTAATTCTAGAAAGGCCAGGCGGTGTGACTATCGAACAGTCACTCAAATTTGACTTTAAGGCGAGTAACAATCAAGCAAAATATGAAGCAATAATAGTAGGGCTGAGATTGGCGATCGAAATGGGAGTCAGATGCATTTTAGTCAAAACTGATTCACAGATAGTCTCCAAGCAAATCCAAGGGGAATACCAGGCGAAGGATGCACAGTTGGCCAAATATTTGGTGAAAGCACATAATTTGATGAAGCAAGTGGACAGAGTGTAGATAAATCATGTCCCAAGGGAGGAGAATATCAAGGCTGATATATTGTCAAAGCTAGCAAGCACAAAGAAGCCTGGAAACAATAAATCAATGATTCAAGAGATTTTGAATAGCCCAAGTATAGAAGTTGATGATGTGATGATGGTTTTAGCAGTAACAGATCAAAACTGGATAGAGCAAATCAAGATTTTTCTGGAAGCTGAAGGGTCGATTCTATTGATGTTTACCAAAGAACAAATTCGTGAAGCAAGTCATTATACTCTTATTGGTGATCAATTATACATGAGATGTGTTGGACGCATCAATTATACTCTTATTGGTGATCAATTTCGTTACTAAGACGCATTTCCAAAGAAGAGGCGGAGAGAATTATGCTCGAGGTGCATGAAGGTGTTTGTGCAAGCCAGGTGGGCGGAAGATCTTTGGCAGCGGAAGTTCTGACGGCTGGATTTTATTGGCCAACATTGAGGACAGATTGTATGGAATACGTCAAGAGATGTGAAAAATGTCAAGTTTATGCTGATTTACACAGGGCACCTCCAGAGATTTTAAGTTCCATGAGTTCATCATGGCCATTTGCAGTGTTGGGAGTTGATATTTTGGGACTGTTCACTCCAGCGGGTTCACATATTAGATTTTTTCTTGTGGTGGTTGATTATTTTACCAAGTGGATTGAAGCAGAGTCAATGGAGAAGATAACAACATAGAAAGTTAAAAGGTTTTATTGGAGAAAGTTGATTTGCAGATTTGGCGTTGTAAGATCAAGTTTTGATCGAGTAGTACAACTCTATGTTTTGATGATTACAAGTTAACATTTTAGTATGAACCATTATGGTACTCTAACGTGTTTTTCTGAGTGTGCTATTTACAGGCTCTGACCTCAATTTTATCTCACACAAATCAGAAGCACTGTGCTTAAAGCGTGACCCAAACAACGCTTTCGCAACATCTATGTTCACTCTGAACAGTAGAAACGCTTCAGAAGATCTGAAGTCATACAAGCTCTGATATGGACTCAGTCACTTGAAGTTCTGAAGATCCAGACGTTCTGACAACCAAGAAACTCTGAAGATTCAGATGTTCTGATGGTGTAGAAGACTCTGAAGATCCAGAAGCTGAAAAGTGGAAACTCTGAAGTCCAGAAGCAAGATGACTCTGAAGACCATGTACTTCCCTCTGAGTTCAGAATCAGAAGATACAACGGTCAGAGGATCTCTGCTTCCCTCTGACTCTGATCAACGAGCTTCACAAGTTCCAACATGAAGCATTCCCCTGATCAGAAGTCTTCTAGGTTTAAAGGTCAAGTCACTATCCAAGTACAAAAGCAAATGTACTATCCTGACGACCTACCTAACATTCTCAGCCACAGAAGAAGCTGGAATTTCCAGAACTGCCCTCCAACGGTAGCATTCCCATGCAGCGTTCAAACCCTAATCCTTGGAGTATAAATAGAGGCTGAAGATTGAAAAATGCGGTTGGAAGAATCTCACACGCGCAAGCTATATTCAAACCTTCTAAGCATTCTTTCATCTGAATTCATTGTGTTTACTATTAGCTTTTCAGAAGCAAATTCTTTGTAAACATTCTTTCTTAAACAGTTGTTTAGTTACCATTAGGAGATCAAGTTTGATCGGATCCTAGAGAAGACTAAGAGAGTGAATCTTAGTGTAAGCTAAGTCAGTGTATTGTTAGTCACTTGTAGGTTTCAAGTGCAGTTGTAACATTTACCTGATTAGTGGATTGCCTTCATTCTAAGAAGGAAGAAATCACCTTAACGGGTGGACTGGATTAGCTTGAGTGATTCATCAAGTGAACCAGGATAAAATCCTTGTGTGCTTTTCTATCTCTTATCTTAAGCACTTTGTTCTCGAAAGATTTGTTGAAATCTTTAAGGTGGAAGTTTTATTCTGAAAACGTTATTCAAACCCCCCCTTTCTACCGTTTTTCATACCTTCAATTGGTATCAGAGCGCAAGTTCTGATTACCACACCTAACAGTGTTCAGTGATCCGGGCCGGTGTGAAAAACAATGGCTACCACCAGTGAAACGCAAAAGGATGGTTACAATGAAAAGCCTCCCATGTTCGACGGTCAAAGGTTCGAATATTGGAAAGATAAACTTGAAAGTTTCTTTCTGGGTTTCGATGCAGATCTCTGGGATATTATTGTGGATGGCTATGAGCGTCCAGTTGATGCAGAAGGCAAGAAGATCCCAAGGTCAGAGATGACTGCAGATCAAAAGAAGCTTTACTCACAACATCACAAAGCTAGAGCAATTCTTCTAAGTGCTATCTCTTATGAAGAGTACCAGAAGATTACAGATCGTGAGTATGCTAAGGGCATCTTTGAATCCCTGAAGATGTCTCATGAAGGAAACAAGATAGTCAAAGAATCAAAGGCGTTGTCTTTGATCCAAAAGTATGAATCCTTCATCATGGAGCCAAACGAGTCCATTGAAGAAATGTTTTCCAGAATTCAGTTGCTTGTAGCTGGAATACGACCTCTCAACAAGAGCTACACAACAAAAGATCATGTCATAAGGGTCATCAGAAGTCTTCCTGAAAGCTGGATGCCCTTGGTGACTTCAATAGAGCTTACGAGAGATGTTGAGCGTATGAGTTTAGAAGAACTCATCAGCATACTGAAGTGCCATGAGCTGAAGCGCTCAGAGATGCAAGATCTAAGGAAGAAGTCAATAGCCTTGAAATCCAAATCTGAGAAGGCTAAAGCTGAGAAGTCAAAAGCTCTCCAAGCTGAAGCAGAAGAATCTGAAGAAGCATCAGAAGATTCTGATGAAGATGAGTTGACTCTGATTTCAAAAAGGCTCAACCGTATCTGGAAGCATAGGCAGAGCAAGTACAAAGGCTCTGGAAAGGCTTGCTTTTGTACTTGGATAGTGACTTGACCTTTAAACCTAGTAGACTTCAGATCAGGGGAATGCTTCATGTTGGAACTTGTGAAGCTCGTTGATCAGAGTCAGAGGGAAGCAGAGATCCTCTGACCGTTGTATCTTCTGATTCTGAACTCAGAGGGAAGTACATGGTCTCCAAAGTCATCTTGCTTCTGGACATCAGAGTTTCCACTTTTCAGTTTCTGGATCTTCAGAGTCTTCTACACCGTCAGAACATCTGAACCTTCAGAGTGTCTGGGTTGTCAGAATGTCTGGATCTTCAGAACTTCAAGTGACTGAGTCCATATCAGAGCTTGTATGGCTTCAGATCTTCTGAAGCTTTTCTACTGTTCAGAGTGAACATAGATGTTGCGAAAGCGTTGCTTGGGTCACTCTTTATGCACAGTGCTTCTGATTTGTGTGAGATAAAATTGAGGTCGGAGCCTGTAAATAGCACACTCAGCTCAGAAAAACACGTTAGAGTACCATAATTGTTCATACTAAAATGTTAACTTGTAATCATCAAAACATAGAGTTGTACTACTCGATCAAAACTTGATCTTACAATCTCCCCCTTTTTGATGATGACAAAACCAAGTATTTTGATGAACAATTCTTAAACAATAAACTGGATTCACTCAGAGTTTAGAGATATAGAATTAGACTTATCCTGATGTGAATAGTTTATTTTGCTCATTCTGAATCCAAGTCACAGCTTGATTCTGAGCATAGCTCCCCCTGAATCTAAGACTTAATGAAAACGTGAGAAATGTCTAGATTTTGAGCTAAATGATATAAGAGTTCAGAGTGAAAAAGAATACATGACATAGATGAATTGAAATAATCAGAGCGCATAAGTATTCAGAGTCAACAATAAGTGGTATCAGAGTCAAATAGAATCACTTCAGAAGAAGTGAAATGTATTCCTTGTATTTGCCCAGTGACACATCTATGGTCATAAAGGTGGAACTCTTAAATTCTCCAAAAGAAAAATAAATCACACTAACACAGCTTACACATCAAAAACTGGGTGTACTCCCTCTTTTTGTCATAAGCAAAAAGTATGGGGTGTGAAAAACTTAGCTTGAAGTACAAGGTACTCCCCCTTAGAGAAGGTCTAAGTTTAAAAAGATGGAGAAATAAACGATGCATGAATGAGAGTTAAGAGAATTAAAGAAGGGAGTTAATGCAAAAGAAGAACGTTTACCACCGGCCACGGGAGTAAAGAAAAGCTTCAGTTACCAAGGACTTAACCTCGAGAAACTGTAGGAGCAATAACTTCCAAGGAGAGAATGAAGCTTATATAAGGCGAGTAAGATATGGCTTCATACATGTTGCACTGGAAGAGCTCAGAAAGACGGCCTTCGAGGAAGACATGTTCCTTAACATCCGGCACCCTGATGGTACACGAACGATACAAGAGCTGACGAAGACACTGCTTGAAGAAGATCTTGGTCCAGAGCTGGAGAAAGATCTGAAAGAATTCCTTGGCTTCGTGGAGGAAATTCAGGAGCTCAGCCAGCTGGAACTGAACTTTCTGGAAGAGAAAGAGTCAGTGGAAAGAAGACTCAAGACTATAGAAGATAGTCTGGAGAAGACCGAGCTGAGCATCAAGCTTGGCAACATAGAGTATACGCTTGAGCGGCTGGAGAAGGAAAGAGCAGAGCAACGCCGGGAGTGCAGAAGAATGAGGAAGGATCCTCCATTCTAGATTTAGGAAATAATGTATGATGTAATGATTATGAATTATCATGAATAAAGAAAAAAAATTTGCAAACACAATGTCATATATATATATATATATATATATATATATATATATATATGCAGTGAGAAACAACGAGTAAGCAAAAATAGCAAATATCTTAAATAAAAGTAAAATAAGTTAAGAAAGAAAAACGAAAGAAATCCTAAAAACTAGGGCTTGTCAGAGCGTCGCAGAAGTTCTTTAAGAGCTCGATTCATTTCCATCAGCAGAATCTCATGAGAGTTAAGACGTTGTTCCATGATGTCAAGTCTGGAAGAACTTGGCTGTGTAGAGGTAGAGGGAACATTCTGAGCAGAGTGAGGAGCTTGAGTGGAATCAGAATCAGCACGTGTGAAAGGCACTGGGGCAAGAGCTTGACATCTAAGAGCTTCAGCTTCAGCTTGAAGTCTCTCAGCTTCTAATCTTGCATTTTCAGCTTGTGCAGCCTCTTGACGTGCAGCTTCTTCTGCTTGTTCTTTCTTTCTTCTTGCTTCCTCAATAGCTTCAAGTAACTTAGTTCTTTGCTGTTGTTCATGCATAGCAACTCTTCTGTTAAACCGCTGATTAGCGGCCTCAATCCTCTGATCCCTTTCCGCAGTGAGATGACTCATCATAACAGGAACTTGAGCAACTAACCAAGTACTCAGACGATTCCATTCTTCAGCAATAGAGTCAGAGTTCTCACTAAGGTCAGTGTGACCTTGCACATTGCGAATCATCAGTGAAGCTTCATGATTAAAGACACTGACGCACTCAAGAAGAGAGTTTGGCTTGAGGTAGGTGTAGGGAACAATGGAGAGATTGGTTTCAGGAGAGGTGGGGTGGTTGCTGCTATTTGCCTCAGAGGCACCTTGAGGAGAACCAACATCTAAATTTTGGACATTTGAAGTGTGGGTCTCAAGGTTTGGTTCAGAGGTTTCAACCTGAGGGTGTGGTGATCTAACCGAAGAGTGGTTAGACACTGAGTTTTCTGGTTCTGGTTGAATGGGTTCTTGTTGAACTTGGTCTGGTTGAATTTGTTGAGCTAAAGGGTCTGCTTCATGTAAAGGGTCAGCCTGGATAGGATGATCTGGGTCAACTAGACGTTCTGGTCTAGGTCCAGGGTATCTCCTAGGCCTAGGTACTGTGAGGTAGTACTCTAGAATGGCATACTCTTTCTCTTTCGCAATTTGAATAAATTTGCGATTAGATTCAGAGTTGTTTGAAGGTGAGGAGTCAGCAACATTGGTAGGAAAGGATACAGAAGTATAGGGAGTTGAGGAATCTGTATCAGTTGTTCTGCGAACAGGACGTTCTGAAGCTCTGGGGACAGAGTGATCAGAAGTTCTGGATTCAGGTTCTGGTTGTTCGAGAATAATGGGTTCAGAGGTTAGTGGGTTGTATTGAATGGTAATGGGTGAGGTTGGTTCAGAGGGTCTAGGAGTCTGAAGCATGTTCCAAAGAGGTGCTTCTTGTTGGGAAGGTTGGAAAAATGAAGATCTAGGTGAATTTGGTGGAGAAGTGGGTTGGTCAGCTGGTTGAGACTCTGGGATAGGAGTGAGTTGGGTGGTAGTGCGGTTAAGGAGTGTAGAGATGGGGAGTGCATCAAGTGAATTTAAATCATCATCAGATTCAGTAGCAGCAGACTTACTTGATGATCGCACGGCAGACCGAGTAACTCTGGCAGAAGTCTCCATTCTGATTACTTGAGCAGCTGGTTCCACACGAGTTGGCTTCTCCACAATTCGAACTTGCTTCTTTTTCTTCTTAGGTGGAGGAGCATCACCATCAGATGGAGCATCTGGTTTGGTGGGTTCCTCGTGCTTCCTCTTAGATTTGTCAGCCTTATTTTTCTTCTTCTTCTGATCATCAGACTCTTCAGAGGATTCCTCCAAGACCATTTTTCTCTGAGCTTTCTTCTTGGGAGGAGAGTCAAACTCTGGAGCTGGTGGCAATTGTCTGAAGAACTCGTCCACATTTATCTCATACCCTTGTTGCCTCAGATCATCAATGTAACACAGGATTGCATTCGGATTATCTGCTTGAGACCACAGAGGGTAATCATTCAGAGGCACCCTTCTTTGTCTTACTTCATCAGAAGTATCTTCATGAGCAGGGGCAACCTTTTTCTTGATCAATCCCATCTTCTTCAAAGATGTGGATGTGAAGACATCACTAACAATTGTCGACAGATCCTCTGTGCATCCTGCCTTGATCAGATCTTCTATGAATTTGCTCTCAATGAAGAGGTCTGAAAGCAGTCTCCCAAAAGGGATGTACTTGATAGCGGACTTGATGGAGGCAGTGGTTCTGGATTTCCTGATACACTCTTTCAAGTAAGAGAACAGGAAGAAAGGAAGGCAGATCTTCCTATGATCCTGAATGAAGAACAGCATCGCCTTCTGACAGCAGTTGATGTAATCAGGAGAGCTTCCCTTTGGCCGCTGATTAATGCAGTGAAGCAGAATCTTGTGCCAAATCCTTAGCTTGGGATGAAGATCCACCACTTTGTAGTCACTCTTGCCAGGTTTGTAGTTGGTGTAAAGAGCCTTGTTGGTTTCTTCCTTTGTTCTGGGTTTCAACTTCGATTCTGTCAGTTTGAATCTATACCCAGTTCCAGTGTGTGCACCCAGAAGATCAACAATAGACTTCTCAGTGATGATTATCCTTCTACCAGCAATGTAAGAAACCACTTGTGTGTCATCACAGTCGGCATGTTTCCAGAATTCCTTGACTAATTTGTCATAGATTGGACCTCGAAGCCTGTTGAAGTATTCTTCCCAGCCTTGAACATGAACTTCAGGACGAAGATCATACCCATTAGCAGCTATATTATCCAGGTCGAATCTCCATTCAGCAAGCACCTGGAGTTCTTCCGGAGCAAAAACACAGTGAACGGCACAGCCCCGTTCTGCAATTGGAATCATCTTCTCTTGAGCTTGACCTTGACCGTGAGTTTCAGGACCCGATTGACCTGTAGCTTGGCCTACTACCATAGTAGGAAATCTGGTTGCATCTACAGTTTCACGTCTGTTGGGTCTAACCATCTTGAAGGCGGTTGAAGGTTTTAGGTAGAAAGGAGAAGGATGAATAGAGAGAGAGAGAGATCGTGGGGATAAGGTTTTGAAAAACTGAAGAGAGAGAAGGTAAAACCGTAAGTGTAGGAGAACATGTGTGTATAGTGGGTTTTTAAAAAATAACCGTTGTTGATCAAAAAGCAAAGTTAAAATCAACGGTTAAAAATTAGAGGCATCATAGTAACAGTTAATACACATATCACACGCAGGAGAGAAGCACATCAACACTCATCATGACACACTGTCAGCACGGGCACAAGGAACTATGTATCAGAGATACTGACACACGTTTACTGTCTCAGCTTCAGAGTCAGCACCAATGGGTACATAAACTCTGATAGAGTTACCTTCTGAACTAGACATCTTCTAATAAAGAAGTATCATAGTCAGAGGTTCTGATCCGTCTTCACGCTGGACAAAAGTCCATATTCAGATTTTTCAGAATGAAATAAAATCTATCCTCTGCTAAGGGCTTTGTAAAGATATCTGCCCATTGATGGTCAGTATCAACAAACTTCACAAGAAGTACGCCCTTCTGTACATAATCTCTAATAAAATGATACTTTACCTCAATGTGCTTTGCCCTTGAGTGTAAGATAAGATTCTTACTCAATGAAATTGCAGCAGTGTTATCACAATAGATTGGGATATTGCTCTCAAGGATTTGGTAATCCTCCAACTGATGTTTCATCCAGAGCATCTGAGTGCTGCATATTGCTGCTGAGATATATTCTGCCTCTGCAGTAGATAGTGCAATGGTTGATTGCCTCTTGCTTGTCCATGAGACTAAGTTGCTTCCCAGAAATTGACAATTTCCAGAAGTTCTTTTTCTCTCTGTTCTATCTCCAGCATAATCAGCATCACAATAACCTGAAAGCTTATACTCTGATGTTTTCTTATACATCAAGCCAATGTTAGTGGTACCTTTCAGATATCTTAGGATCCCCTTAACAGCTGTTAAGTGGGTTTCCCTTGGATCTGATTGGAAACGAGCACATAAATAAACACTAAACAATATATCTGGCCTAGATGCAGTTAAGTATAGAAGTGATCCTATCATACTACGATCCAGAATGCATGTAGGATGCATTGGAGTCTTGGCAACTGTAGATTCCAGCATATTGAACTTCTTCAGAAGTTCTTTAGTGTACTTGCTCTGATGGATATATGTTCCTTCTGGTGTTTGATCAACTTGTATTCCCAGAAAGTACTTGAGTTCTCCCATCATACTCATCTCAAATTCAGCCTGCATCATCTCAGAAAATTCTTTGCATAGAGATTGATTAGCAGAACCAAATATAATATCATCAACATAGATTTGCACAATTAAGATATCATCTTTGTAGGTTTTGCAAAAGAGAGTTGTATCTACTTTACCCCTTACAAACTCATTCTCCAGAAGGAATGAGCTGAATCTCTCATACCATGCTCTGGGAGCTTGCTTCAGACCATAGAGTGATTTCTTCAACTTGAAAACATGGTCTGGGTTCTTCTCATCCTCAAAACCTGGGGGTTGATGAACGTAGACTTCCTCTGATATGTATCCATTTAGGAAGGCACTCTTAACATCCATCTGATGTAGAATTATGTTGTGATTCACTGAGAAGGAGATCAGCAGTCTGATTGCTTCTAGTCTTGCTACTGGAACAAATGTTTCAGTGTAGTCTATTCCTTCCTGCTGACTGTAGCCTTGAGCAACTAGCCTTGCCTTGTTTCTGACTACATCACCTTTCTCATTCAACTTGTTTCTGAACACCCATTTGGTTCCAATTACATGGAGACTTTGAGGTTTCTTCACTAGGCTCCAAACATCATTCTTGGAAAATTGATTCAGTTCTTCTTTCATAGCCAGAATCCAGTCCTTGTCCTGAAGAGCTTCATCAATTGACTTGGGTTCAATTAAGGACACCAATCCTTTTAGACTAAGCAGGGTCTCTTCAGAGGGTCTGAAGGCTGATCTGGTTCTGACTGGTTCATCTTTGTTGCCCAGAATCAATTCCTTAGGATGAGATGCAGTGATTCTGCTCTTCTTCTGAGATTGTGAATCAGAGGGACCAGCTTCTTCTGGTTCATCTTCCTCTGGCTCAGCTTCCTCTGGAGCATTGCCTTTGTCATAAACACTTATACTTAAATCTGCAAATTTCTCAACTAGCTTTGACTGGTCAGAGTCAAGCTTATCGTCAAATCTAACATGAATAGATTCTTCAATTGTTTTAGCATCAGTATTATAGAATATGAAACCTTTAGATCTCTCAGAGTAACCAAGTAATATACATTTAGAAGACTTAGCATCAAATTTATGCAATCTATCCTTAGTATTAAGAACATAACAAACACAACCAAAAGGATGAAAGTAAGAAATGTTGGGTTTTATATTCTTCCACAATTCATAGGGAGTCTTATTCAGAATTGGTCTCACAGAGATTCTGTTCTGAATATAACACGCTGTGTTTACTGCCTCTGCCCAAAAGTGCTTAGCCATGCCAGTTTCTTGGAGCATGGTTCTAGCCATCTTCTGAAGAGTTCTGTTCTTCCTCTCAACAACACCATTTTGTTGAGGAGTTCTGGGACAAGAGAAATCATGTGCAATTCCATAGGAATCAAACAGACTCTCAAACTTGTCATTCTCAAACTCTCCACCATGGTCACTTCTGACACGCACAATCCTACAAGCCTTCTCGTTTTGCACTTGGGCAATGAAGGTAAAGAACACAGCATGAGACTCATCTTTGCAGGTTAGAAATTTTACCCATGTCCAGCGGTTATAGTCGTCAACAATGACCATCCCATATCTCTTGCCACCTATAGACTCAGTTTTCACTGGTCCAAACAGGTCGATATGCAGAAGTTCCAACAGCCTTGAGGTTGAGACAACATTCTTTGCCTTGAAAGGGACTTTTGTGAATTTGCCTTTCTGACATGCTTCACAAAGAGCGTCTGAAGAGAACTTCAGAGTGGGTAAGCCCCTGACAAGGTTTAGCTTGCTCATCTAAGAAATCTTTCTCATACTAGCATGCCCTAACCGTCTATGTCATACCCATTGCTCTTCATTAACAGACAGAAGGCACTTCACATTCTGAGCCTCCAACTCAGATAATCTGATCTTATAAATGTTGTTCTTCCTCTTGATGTTAAACAGAACAGAGCCATCGATCTGACTTACAGCCCGGCAGGACTTTTGATTGAAGATAACATCATAACCCTTGTCAGCTAATTGACTTATAGACAATAAGTTATGAGTTAAGCCGTTTACCAATAAAACATTGTCAATGCATGGACTACTATCTACACAAATAGTACCAGTACCAACAATTTTACCCTTTTCGTTGCCACCAAAGCCAACTTCGCCTCCAGGCTTAAGTTTTAGCTCTTGGAACATACGCCTTTCTCCCGTCATGTGACGCGAGCATCCACTGTCCAGATACCATGATTGGTGTTTCAGTGGAGCTATCAAGGATATCTGCAACATAGATAATCTTATCCTTAGGTACCCACTTTCTGGGTCCTCTCTTGTTAGTTACCCCAGAGGTTCTGATCACCTTGGGTTTCTCAACATGGTAATGTAAAGGAATTTTTGCATAATATTTAGACATGGAGAAAGATCCCTTTTTGAGAGGGGGTTTAGCAACTTCAGCAGGTAAAGGATCAGGCAGTATGGTACCAGAGGGAACAAAGCATTCATACAAAGATTTAGCTTTAGGAATAGAAGGCTCATTTCTAATTGGTTTAGAATAACCAATGTCATGCATTCCATTTCTGCTTACGCCATAGATCATTGAAGCCATTAAGCTTCTGTCTACGCTTTTAGCCAGGAATCTTTGAAAAGATTTTTCATACTTAGATTCATGCTTACTATCAGAGGCATCGCAGGCAATAACTTCTTCTAACTTAGCAATTTGATTCTTAAGCACAGAGTTAGAATTCACTAAAGCATGGTTATCATTTTTCAAATCAGAAATGATTTTCTCATGTTCAGAAGGAGTCTTAGAAGCAGCAGATAAGTTCTTTTTCAACTTTTTATGCTTAGACAATAAAGAGTTATACTTATCCATGATATCAGACAAAGCATGTTTCAGTTCAGAGGTTGAGAAAGAAGCGAATACCTCATTTTCATCGTCTGAGTTAGGATTTCCTTCTGATTCTAAGTCAGAGTCAACAACATCCTTTGACTCTGCTCCTTTGTCTTTGAAAATAGCCATGAGTCCTTGGACTTCACCATCAGAGTCAACATCCTCTGACTCTGATTCGTCAAAAGTCACCATCAGACTTTTCTTGGTCTTGAAGTGCTTCTTTGGCCTCTTGTCCTTCTTCAACTTTGGACAGTCACTTTTGTAGTGCCCTGATTCTTTGCATTCGAAACATGTAACTTCCTTGATTGATGACTTCTTCTGGCCTGAGGATTCAGACTTTCCTTTGGCTTTTCCAGAGCCTTTGTACTTGCTCTGCCTATGCTTCCAGATGCGGTTGAGTCTTTTAGAGATCAGAGTCAGTTCATCTTCATCAGAATCTTCTGATGCTTCTTCAGATTCTTCTGCTTCAGCTTGGAGAGCTTTTGACTTCTCAGCTTTAGCCTTCTCAGATTTGGATTTCAAGGCTATTGACTTCTTCCTCAGATCTTGCATCTCTGAGCGCTTCAGCTCATGACACTTCAGTATGCTGATGAGTTCTTCTAAACTCATACGCTCAACATCTCTCGTAAGCTCTATTGAAGTCACCAAGGGCATCCAGCTTTCAAGAAAACTTCTGATGACCCTTATGACATGATCTTTTGTTGTGTAGCTCTTGTTGAGAGGTCGTATTCCAGCTACAAGCAACTGAAATCTGGAAAACATGTCCTCTATGGACTCGTTGGGCTCCATGATGAAGGACTCATACTTCTGGATCAAGGACAACGCCTTTGATTCTTTGACATTCTTGTTTCCGTCATGAGACATCTTCAGGGATTCAAAGATGCCCTTAGCATACTCACGATCTGTAATCTTCTGGTACTCTTCATAAGAGATAGCACTTAGAAGAATTGATCTAGCTTTGTGATGTTGTGAGTAAAGCTTCTTTTGATCTGCAGTCATCTCTGACCTTGGGATCTTCTTGCCTTCTTCATCAACTGGACGCTCATAGCCATCCACAATAATATCCCAGAGATCTGCATCGAAACCCAGAAAGAAACTTTCAAGTCTATCTTTCCAATATTCGAACCTTTGACCGTCGAACATGGGAGGCTTTGCATTGTAACCATCTTTTTGCGTTTCACTGGTGGTAGCCATTGTTTTTCACACCGGATCACTGAACACTGTTAGGTGTGGTAATCAGAACTTGCGCTCTGATGCCAATTGAAGGTATGAAAAACGGTAGATGTTGGTAAATTCGCAAGTGTACGGAATCCACCCGGTTTTAAATATCGAACCACATGGATTGTGAGTGAATAGATTCGGTTTAAGCCTCGAGTTTGAAGGTTTGTTATATTGAGGCAAACATATGAGATATGTTGAAGTAGTAATAAGGAAAAAGGAAAATAAAAAGACAATTCAAAAAATATCATGCTTTGGGTTCTTGTTCAACTAGTCAATTTAAGCAAATCATTCTATGCACATGTTCTCATGGATCTCTCCTTGATGATATAGCCTAGTTACTCACTTATTGATTCCTCACATAAGCAATTCTCCCATACTAAAAGCTAAGCCCAATTCCTTGTGTACTTAGTCATTTATATGAGGTTTTCGATCATGCAATTTCAGGCCATCAAACCCCAACCCTTCCTCTATTCCTAGTAGCAAGTATAGAAGGGGTAATCCCAAATCGGTTCCCTAATCTATAACAAACTTTCGTTCTGATTATAGAATAGTATAAAGCAAGCATGCAAACAAGCTTAGATTGAAATTCAAAAAATGGGATTCAAGGGAAGAAGAAGAGCATGTGGGAAAGAACTTAAGATTATAACTCAAATATAAAATTTTAGTCTTACAAAGAAATCCAAAGCAAAAGAAGAGAGATTAGCCAAGCTAGCCATGCTTGGCTAAGAACCTGAATTACAAGCTTGGAAGCCCTCTCACACTCTCTTAGATGCTCCTCTACCTCTGAGTTTATGTAAAAATGAAAGTAGTATCAAAGATTACAAAAGAAAATGACTAAAATCCTATTTATTGGCAAAAATCACGAGTTTGGGCTGTTCCGGGCGCTCAGGCGCCAATTCAGAGCGCCTGAGCGCCAATTCATGCTGAAAATATGGCCCCTGGAAGGTGATTGGCGCCTAGGCGCCAATTAAGCACGCCTAGGCGCCAATTCCTGTTGGGTCCAGGTGGGCCAGCATCCTGCCTGCAGGTAGCATTCGAAACGGGGCGCTGTCCGCTACGCTATAAGAAATAACGTTGCGCCCTCACTAACACCAATTGGTTTTGGCGTAGTGGTAAGCGCGTGTTCCTACAAGTGGTATCAGAGCCAGGTCCCGTGTTCGAATCCCACGGAAGGCATGCTGTGCAGCTAGTTTGGCTGGCAGGTGCTGGGGGGGGGATTGTTGGGTCCAGGTGGGCCAGCATCCTGCCTGCAGGTAGCATTCGAAACGGGGCGCTGTCCGCTACGCTATAAGAAATAACGTTGCGCCCTCACTAACACCAATTGGTTTTGGCGTAGTGGTAAGCGCGTGATCCTACAATTCCAGAACCCTGGAAAAAGCAATTGGCGCCTAGGCGCCAATGGAGCACGCCTAGGCGCTCTGTCTCGCTGGGAAACCTTTTGATCTTCATTTTAACTCCTCTTTACTCCTCTTTAAACCTCTTTAAGCCTCCCTTCAATTCTCCAAACCTCTAGACACTCCATCTTCAGCTGTTACAACCTGAAAACTTGATGACAAAGCTAGGAAAATATCTAGAAATTCAGAGGTTAGTTTTGCACAAAGGCTCCAAAACAAGTGGAAATTGCCTATGACTCTTAAACTCTAATCAAATGCAACTAAAGCCCTTATAAAACTACAAAATTACTAAACTAATGCAAATGCACCAAAAAAAAATAAAAATGCATGAGAATGCATGAAACACTACATGAGACACAAGAAATAGACTCAAAACCTACAAGGAAAAACCCTAAAAACATCATATAAACCCTGGTCATCAGTAGAAAGGGGGGGTTTGAATAACATTTTCAGAATAAAACTTCCACCTTAAAGATTTTAACAAATCTTTCGAGAACAAAGTGCTTAAGATAAGAGAAAGAAAAGCACACAAGGATTTTATCCTGGTTCACTTGATGAGTCACTCAAGCTAATCCAGTCCACCCGTTAAGGTGATTTCTTCCTTCTTAGAATGAAGGCAATCCACTAATCAGGTAAATGTTACAACTGCACTTCAAACCTACAAGTGACTAACAATACACTGACTTAGCTCACACTAAGATTCACTCTCTTAGTCTTCTCTAGGATCCGATCATACTTGATCTCCTAAAGGTAACTAAACAACTGTTTAAGAAAGAATGTTTACAAAGAATTTGCTTCTGAAAAGCTAATAGTAAACACAATGAATTCAGATGAAAGAATGCTTAGAAGATTTGAATATAGCTTACGCGTGTGAGATTCTTCCAACCGCATTTTTCAATCTTCAGCCTCTATTTATACTCCAAGGATTAGGGTTTGAACGCTGCATGGGAATGCTACCGTTGGAGGGCAGTTCTGGAAATTCCAGCTTCTGTTGTGGCTGAGAATGTTAGGTAGGTCGTCAGGATAGTACATTTGCTTTTGTACTTGGATAGTGACTTGACCTTTAAACCTAGTAGACTTCTTATCAGGGGAATGCTTCATGTTGGAACTTGTGAAGCTCGTTCAGAACATCAGAACCTTCAGAGTTTCTTGGTTGTCAGAACGTCTGGATCTTCAGACCTTCAAGTGACTGAGTCCATATCGGAGCTTGTATGGCTTCAGATCTTCTGAAGCTTTTCTACTGTTCAGAGTGAACATAGATGTTGCGAAAGCGTGGCTTGGGTCACTCTTTATGCACAGTGCTTCTGATTTGTGTGAGATAAAATTGAGGTCAGAGCCTATAAATAGCACACTCAGAAAAACACGTTAGAGTACCATAATTGTTCATACTAAAATGTTAACTTGTAATCATCAAAACATAGAGTTGTACTACTCGATCAAAACTTGATCTTACAAACTCCATGCCATTACCACGTATAAAAGGGAAAAGCATGCTATTCAAATTTAAGTGCATATCATGTCACATAAACTAGCAACTTAATTCAAGATAGATGACGACATATATTCAACAATATAGATTTAAATCAACTATCAACAACCTCAACAATATCACATCAAATCATATATCAACGACCTCAACAATATAACATCAAACCAGATATCAGTAACCTCATCAATATAACGTCAAATCAGATATCAATAATCCTCAATAATATAACATCAAATCAGATATCATCAATCCTCAACAATATAACAACAAATCAGATATCAATGATCCTCAACAATATAACATCAAATCAGATATCGACAATCCTCAACAATATCAATCAAACAATAACGTCTCGCAAGACGGGACAGTCCTGTGAAAATATCCACTCCATTGTCACTAAGTAACGCCTCGAAGGACGGGATAGTCATGTGAAAATATCCACTCCACTACCACTTGATAACGCCTCGAAGGACGGGACAGTCATGTGAAAACATCCACTCCACTGCCACTTGATAACGTCTCGCAAGACGGGACAGTCATGTGAAAACATCCACTCCACTGCCACTTGATAACGTCTCGTAAGACGGGATAGTCGTGTGAAAATATCCACTCCACTACCACTTGATAACGCCTCGAAAGACGAGACAGTCATGTGAAAATATCCACTCCACCGCCACTTCAAGCAAGTCCAACATCTCATCCAACTCAGTTCAATGACAGAAATCTCAAATAACAATCTCAAATTCAATAATCAAATCAGGATAACCACATGTTATTCATATTATCAACCAACATAAATCAATTCAATTACATACCAACTCAGTTCAATGACAGAAACCAGTAAACGGTCAATGCCTCTCAGAAAACGGAGACACACGTCTCAATAAGTTCACTCGGCCGAAGCCTCCAGAAAACATTTTCCCAGTTCAGCACAATAATCATAATCTAATGCCGATCAATATAAACATCTTCATCTCAAACGCAGGCAGTGCGATAAATACATGCAAGACTCAAAGACGCGCTAAAACTGAGTTACCCTTACCTTCGTGAGTAGAAGTTGTGCATGGAAATTGCGAACCTAGAACAAGGAAACACAATCGTCAACACAAGCCCTACTAGAAACAACACTATCTAATAACACTAATCGAAACCGGAAAGAAAGCTTTTAAAGCTTTAGAGATCACATTTAGGCACAAATGGACAACGGAGATTTCGTTCGCTAAAACGAGCATAACTCGAGCTACATAACTCGGAATGACACGAAACCAACGCCAAAATTTCGACAATTGAAAGAGCTACGCAATGGCTCAGGTCATAGAGACCAAAAAATTATTTTTGGACACGGTACCCTAACAAACAGGTTTCGGCCACTTTAGAAAATAGGGTTTCTGAACTTTTTCTTCAATCTAAATCAATTCCTAGGTATTCTTAGGCGATATCTAGGCCAGGGAAACTCTCAGAAAAATTATCGGATCGAAAACTAGAACAGGGGTATTTTGGTCAAGATTTTTAGCTCGGAAACTCAAAATCAGAATTTCGAAAAATAAATTTGATAAGCTTGATCCTAACGACATTTATAACAACTAATCCTACTGGCGCTAAGCTCAGTCGAGAGTTTTCGAACCAAAAAGTAAGGCTTTCTCATAAAAATGGGTATTTCTACAGAATTTGATCTCTGCGGAGATTCGGCGAGATTCAGCGAAAAACAACTGGATATTCATGTTCTTGGGCATGCAGGGAATAAGTGTTTAGACAGAGAAATCAAGTTATTTGGACAGTTTTACAAAAAGCTCAAAACTTTGAGCACAGAAAAACATAGAGAAAAGCGACAGAATTTACGATCAGAGGTAAGGAAAAGCATCAGTACCTCGAGGCCTACGTATAGCAACGAACAGAGCGACGATCAGACAAGGATTGCAAAAAAGCTCTTCTTCCTCTTTTCTTCAAGCTCACCCACGGCCAAAACATGTAAAAAGATGAAGATATTTCAAATTTTGGCTATTTATAGATTGGTAAAAAACGTGGCAAAACAAATATTTCCCGATTCCGATTTTTCCTGTGCAATACTCCGTGAATTCTGAGTGGGTTTCCGATGTCAAGTTTCCAGAACTTGAATCAAGGTTTTGGAATAAATGAAACGATCCAAAAAGCGGTATGAAATAATTCAACCCGAAAAACTACTTTTTGCAGCGAATGTCAGATGTAGAAACTTCCTTCTGAAGAAAGATTGGAAACATCGAAAGAAATGGGTGAACGCGTGTGGAATCTTCATTTGAAGCTCCGAATAGAAAAAGTCTTCATCAACAGTTTACTTTAAGGTTCTTGAGCTATTAGGAACTCGGTTTCGACAAACTTCCGAGAATCGAAATCGATCGTTCGTACAGTCCAGGGTTTCTTGTCGAAACACTCGTCAAGGAAAGGAATAAGAGAAATTCTTATATCCCTCTGAATATTTTTGAATATCGTTTCTACAGTGCTTTAAGAGCAGATTAGCCATTTTCTAACGTTTTTGCCCTAAGGCGGAAGTGAATAAGACTCGTGTTATAACCTATAGCGACTATATAATTATTCTTAGTCATTCCTTGAACTTTCTTTCTCATTATACTAATCCGAACATCAAACATAAGTCGAGTTCCTCTCACGCCTAAACAGAATCCTATGCGTGAGGTGGAAATTAATTTATTTATTTTAATTCTAAAATCCTGTGTCTTACACATCACTTTAATAGATTGCAATTCTTAACATATAGATGCTATAGTGCAAATAATGACCTTCTATGCCGCAAGCTCAACACCACTTTGACATCCCCCAACAATCAATAACGAACTTGCAGATTTTATTTTTATATTTATGCTAGTAAAATGAATCCCCATCACTTAAAGTAAATAATTAAATGGAAAGTCTTCCACACATCATAATCCCAAACAGGCAATATCAGTTTATTAAAGATCAAAATAGGCAAAATTCATCTACTCATTCACAACATCCCTCAGTTGAAACGGGAAGGAAAGTGAAAGGTGCAAAATCAAATTATGAAAAAGTGAGGAGAACACCAATTTTAACAGCCCAAGTTTTATATAGAAAATGAGTAATATAGATTTACACAGAAATGGAAAGATAACATCAAAACATGTTCTTGTTCCCTTGTATGCTTCACTGTATCTCCTTCTCGGCTCATTTGGAACCAGTAGAAGATGATGACACCAATCCTAGTAGAAAGATAACCCCCTTGTGTAAGGTCGTCACTAAGAAATTAGAATTTGATTAGCACCAGTCCTTGTCAAATAAATACAATCTTAGCATATCAAAATAGTGCCATTTGTCTATCCTAACTCCAAGAAAGCATGACTTTCTTTGAAGTAGTTCTCCAATCACAACATCACAATCAAGGACCGTTTACTAACTACAATAAGAAATTGCTTACTTGTAAAAATGGAAAACTGTGTGATGCAAATACTAAATATTTTCATCTGACATGCTACTATATTTCAGAATCAAGAGGTTTGCCACACCAGAACCCCCGAATTAAAAACTTCTCATATACAAATGCAAGGTTCATTTCTACATTATTGGTTTAGTAACCTCCTTGCCAACACTCCCTTTACCTTACATTTCAATGTTACTAAATTTGATTATGACCCTACTCTTATGTTTTGCCACCACAGATTTCACACTGTCAAATGTCAAGGATTGATCAATTGCATTCGTATAATTTTGAAATAAGATATCTATAGGCATTAAACAGCAAAATATCAGCACCTACGCCACACGATATACTTAAAATGAAAGCATCAATATACCTAAAATAGAAGCATCAGTGGTACATTATTGCTGCATCTGCCCCCTTTTGAAGAACCAAGTTAAAAACACATTCACAATTGGCAAAGCCACAACACTAACTTTCTGCTCAATCTGTCATAGATAAGTCGATATGATGAAATATGCATATATAGCAAATTGAGGAAAATAAGAAAATGGAGGAGTGGATATGCACACATCAGAAGGGCAACATTCATATAAATGAACAGGCACGAAGAAGGAGCTTGGGTCGGCTTTTGATGCATCACTTGGATTTCAGATAGAACCGAGGTTGAATGTACTCTGGGTCCTCTTCCCTTTCCATTACGTCGCATTTCTTCCACAAAGCCTCTATCGCGGCCTCCCCCGCCGTAAGCTCCACCGTGAAGTGCCTCTCCTCCCTGCTGCTCTCATCTTCCTTCGTTCCTCTCTTTTCACAGTTAATTTATGTGCCTTTCCCGTTTGCGATCTTAATTACGGAGGGAGAACAAACGATCAGGGAGTTACAAAAAAAGAGTAAATGAGAAACTGAGAAGGCTGAAACAGTGGAAAAAAGAAGAAACAGTGGAATATAGAAGAGCAGCAAACATGAAGCTAGAGCATTGCCACAAACTTAATTCAATCTTTGAATAATAATATTGATTTTACTAAAATATCCATGTAGAAATTTCAATTGCAGTGCAATAATAGATTATTGAATTCCTAATTTACCCTCAATGCTGCACAAACTCTCCCTTTATATAGTTTATAGATAGATAGATAGATAGATAGATTTCTACACTGTCATTTTATTATATCAATTATATTAGTCAATGTAAATTTTAACCATGAAAAGTTTATGTACTATATAAATATCTTATACTAGGGTTCAATCTGCTACTAAAGGATAGCTCAAATGGTAAGAGTCAGGAGAAATATAGGTTGGGAAGGAAAGGTCCATGGATCAATTTTTAGAGGAGTAATTTATCTTTCCGATATAAAAAAAAAAATACTAGGATTCAATCTTTAAACAATGCCCAATGTGATTTTTTAGTCTAAAGAATTAGTTTCATATGCCATATTTTTGCTAAGCCGTGTAGCAAAAACTTGACATGTGCGAACATTCTTGTATAACCACACTTGTTTTTGTTTCCAAAATCCACTCTCTTGTGAACGGGAGAGGCATCCATGGAAGTTCACATGTCAATGCCAATAAAATCTCTGATCTCATCTCCCCCATGAATCATCACTCTTTCCTTGAGAGTGAAACTTCCATAATTTCCACTACCGAACTAACATCATTATTGAAATTCAGAAATGTCAGCAGAGAAGAAACAGATCAACCAGAACATGCAAAACGGGGTTGTGATCACAGTGTACTTGGAATCATCAAGAACACGATCAAGCAAAACACATCTCAAAAAGCTTCAATTAGTTGGCGGTGACCGCAGGGCTCAGCTTCTCGCTTACTCTAGACTCCTCAGAAACAATGACGGATCCAGAAACTTTGCTCAAGCGCAATTGCCCAACCGGAATGAATCACGGCCTATTAGAAGCAAGGCAAGTTCTCTCTTTTCTTCTCTTGCAAATGCTTGGCTTTCTCCAAACACCAATAATAGTCTGAAATAGGAACATCATGGATCAATTTTTTAGAAATTTTCCAAAATTTTAGCAGAAGCGTTTATGGTTTGCTCAACCGGTTCGAAATCGAATATGCTCATCCTCCTCAACTCAATGCGGGCATGAATTTGTGGAATCCATGGAGAGCAGAGAAAAAAACCGGTCCAAGAGGAGAAAAGGCAGAGGAAACTACTGTTACATGTTTTTGGTAATCTATCAGATCACACATTAATTGTGGTTTGTTAATTTATTTTCATTTTCATGTTACATTTTGATAATAGAATCCGGAATGGCCTAATTGTGTATTTTTCCTTCTTTCTTTTTTGGTAATTTTCAGAGGAAACTCAAGAGTATTCTTGAGCTAGCTTTTGTGGTTGAGTATAGACCTCCCAATTTCTAATATGGTATCAGAGCCTATCCTAGATCCATTTGTTGTGTGGAGACCTCCCATATTTGGGCCACCCGTTGTTGTTCCCACGTTCCAGTCTGTTCAATCCTGGACGTGAGGGGGTGTGTTAGAAGTCCCACATTGGCTAGAGATAAGGCCAATCAAGTGATTATAAGGGTTGTGCAAACCTCAACTCTTGAGCTAGCTTTTGTGGTTGAGTATAGGCATCCCAATTTCTAATAACTTGAAAGTAGGAGAAATTGTATTATTACTTCTTAATCAGAATACAAAGGGTAATTACATTATATAGAAGAAGACTAATCCTAAATAAGGAAATAACTAATTATGTACACAATCTCCTAATAAGAGAATAAATCTCCTAATACTGAATATAATCTTCTAATAATAATTCTTATATTAATTCCTTATTTACAACACCCCCCTCAAGCTGGTGAATGAATATCTATCATTCCCAGCTTGCAAGTAAGCTCTCGAAACCGCTCCAAGGGAAGTCCTTTGGTGAGCACATCAGCCAACTGAAGTCCTGAGGGGACATACTGTGTAGATATTAGACCACTATCCAATTTCTCTTTGATGAAGTGCCGGTCTATCTCTATGTGCTTTGTTCTGTCGTGTTGGACTGGATTATGAGCAATACTAATGGCAGATTTATTATCACAGAAGAGTCTCATGGGAGCTTCATACTTTATTTTCAAATCATCCAGTATGATCTTCATCCACAACAGTTCACAAACTCCTTGAGCCATGGCTCTAAACTCTGCCTCTGCGCTTGATCTGGCAACTACATTCTGCTTCTTGCTCCTCCATGTAACTAAATTTCCACCCAAGAACATACAATATCCTGTAGTGGATCTCCTGTCAACAATTGACCCTGCATAATCTGCATCAGTATAAACCTCCATAGACAACTGCTCACTCTTCTTGAACAGCAGACCTCTCCCTGGACTTGCCTTCAGATACTGCAAGATTCTATCCACAGCCTGTAAGTGTCTCTCCTGTGGGTCATGCATGAATTGACTGACAACACTAACAGGATAAGCTATGTCAGGCCTAGTGTGAGATAGATAAATGAGCTTCCCCACAAGTCTCTGATATTGAGCCTTATCAACCCTAAGGTCCTCCTCACTACTTCCAATCTTGTGGTTTTGCTCTATAGGCACTCCAATGGGCTTACAACCCAATTTACCAGTCTCTTTGAGAAGATCAAGGACATACTTTCTTTGAGATATGAAAATCCCTTGCTTCGAGTATGCCACCTCCATACCTAGGAAGTATTTCAGTTTTCCAAGATCCTTCATTTCAAATTGGGCTGCCAACTGTTTCCTCAGATTCTGCTTCTCAAGTTCATCATTACCTGCAATGATCATATCGTCTACATAGACTAACAGAAGAGTGAGTTTACCATTTTGAGTATGTTTGATAAAGAGGGTATGATCACCTTGGCTTTGTTTATAACCCAGAGACACCATAGCATTAGTGAATCTCCCAAACCAAGCTCGGGGTGACTGTTTGAGCCCATATAGGGCCTTCTTCAGTTTGCACACCTTATTTCTTCCAGAAGTAGGGTCATACCCCGGTGGAATCTCCATATACACCTCTTCCTCCAAATCTCCATGCAAGAAAGCATTTTTAACATCAAACTGTTGCAACTCCCAATCAAAATGAGCTGCTAAGGAAAGAATGATCCTTACAGTGTTCATTTTTGCTACCGGAGCAAATGTCTCTTCATAATCAATTCCATAGGTCTGGGTGTATCCCTTTGCAACTAGCCTCGCCTTATACCTGTCAAGTGTGCCATCAGATCGGTACTTCACGGTATAAATCCACCTGCAACCTACTGTCCTCTTGTCATTTGGCTTCTCAACAATCTCCCAAGTTCCATTTTTGTCCAGTGCATGCATCTCTTCATTCATGGCTTGAATCCAGTTCTTATCTTTTAATGCTTCTTGTACTGATGTAGGGACTCTAATAGAGCCAATAGCTGAAATAAAACTCTGATGCTGCACAGAAAGATTTTGAGTAGACACAAACTGGGATATAGGGTACTTGGCACAAGAACGTTTTCCTTTTCGTAAGGCAATAGGTAAGTCATCAAGGTTATGCTCATAGGAATTACTAGGCTCAGGGTTCGCAACACTTACCTCAGGATCAGACGATTGGACTTGTTGTTGGATCAGGACGGGTTTTACTTTCCGCTGGTACTTTATCCTGAACCTGTCAACATTATTCTGATCTGGTACTACTTCAGAACCATTGTCATCATTCTCATCTGGTACTAGTTCAGGACCATTGTCATCATTCTGATTTGGTACTAGTTCAGGACCATTGTCATCATCATCACTGTCCTTAGTGATAGGAATAGAGGAAGGCATCAAGGGATCCTGTAGAAGAGGAATAACAGACAATTCTGGAGACTCAACTTCCTGAGTATTCCCCCCCTAAAGCTGAGGATTGGGATAAAAAGACTCTGATTCTTGAAAAGTAACATCCATGGATATATAGACACGACGACTAGGAGGATGATAACACTTGTAGCCCTTTTTATCTGAGGCATATCCTATAAAGATGCACTTAATAGCCCGAGGATCTAACTTACCCCGATGATGACCGTGAACATGGACAAAGGCGGAACAACCAAATACACGACTTTGAAGACCTGACTTAATGGGCACAGACGGAAAGAAGCTAGTCATAACCTGCACAGGACTAACACTAGATAAAACCCTAGAAGGTAACCTATTAATTAAATAAGCAGCAGTCAAGACAGCTTCCCCCCAATAAAACTTAGGAACATTCATTTGAAAGAGTAAAGCTCGAGTGATTTCAAGAAGATGACGATTTTTCCTTTCAGCAACCCCATTTTGTTGTGGGGTGTCAACACAAGTCAACTCATGAACCACACCATTTTTTGTAAGAAATTCAGAAAAATTCTTGTTAACATACTCTTTCCCATTGTCTGACCTTAACCTCTTAATAGGTTTCCCAAACTGTGTTCTAATCATGTGGAAAAAGTTAACAAATAATTGAAACACCTCAGACTTATCTTTCATAAGAAAAACCCATGTAATCCGAGTACAATCATCAATAAAAGTAACAAACCATTTTGCACCAGAAACTTTAGAAATGGACGAAGGTCCCCACACATCAGAGTGAACAAGATCAAAAGGTTGAGCACATTTATTATTACTAGGAAGAAAAGTTGAACGATGATGCTTAGAAAACTGACAAACATCACAATGAAAAGATTCGACTGACACTTTTGAAAATAAATGGGGAAACATGGTCCTAAGAATACTAAAAGGAGGATGCCCAAGACGCTTGTGCCGCAACCATATTTGAGAAGTATTCCAGGACTCTGAACTCGTCTGATGACACTTGCTTTCCTCGTGTCGTAGACAGTATAACCCGTCCTGTTCCTTAGCAATCCCAATTATCTGTCCCGTGGCAAGATCCTGAAAAACACCATGTGAGTGGAAAAAGGTTACAGCACAGTTCAAGTCTCGAGTGAGTTTATGGATGGACAAAAGATTGTTAGAAAGCTTTGGGACATGAAGCACATGCTTTAAGGGAAGAGATGGACTAAGGTGAATATTACCACATCCCGTAATCTGGTTTTGGGATCCATTAGCAACAGTGATATAGTGTTTTTCAGGGTAAGTGGAATAAGAAGATAAATGTGAGGGGTGAGGTGTCATATGATCTGTAGCACCAGAGTCAATAATCCAGTCATTTTCAGTACTCAAAGCATTAAGAGATAAGAAGGTAGAACTCTTACCAGTCATTGTGAGAGAACAAGAACCAGAGGGCTTACTCAATGAGTCCATAAAAGCTCTCAGACGCTCCAATTCTGCTTTGCTAAGGCTAGGGACATCTTCTGCTGGTGGTACAGGTGGGACTTCACCATCATTTTCCATGTCAGAAGTTGTGTGATTTGCGCGCCTCTGCGGAGCACCTTTGGACCCCCTCATACGTCTAAGGACGTTTTCCCTTCCATAAAGTTTGAAACAGTACTCTTTGGTGTGACCAGACCTCTTACAGTAAGTGCAACGATCATCACGGTTGAAGAGATCATCACGGTTGAAGCGATCATCACGGTTGGGGCGATCATCACGGTTAGGGTGTCCGGAAGAGGTGGATCCTTTTATGGGACCCTTTCCAGAGGCTAAGGCTGAACCATCAACTGATTTGTCTTCCACCATCACTGTCCTCCTAGTTTCTTCACCACGAACTATAAAGAACACCTCTGAGAGAGAAGGGAGTTGCTCTTTACCCAAAACTTGGACCCGAATCGGATCAAATTCAGAGTTAAGCCCAGAGAGAAACTTAAAGATTCGCGCTTTTTCAATAAATTTATTCAATGTTGTGGAGTCAGCATCACACTTCATCTTCAGATTTTGATACTGATCTAATTCAATCCATAGACCATTCAAGGTCCCATAGTAATCTGTCACGGAGAGAGTTCCTTGCTTAGAATTGAAAACTTTATTTTCCAATTCATAACAAGCTGAGAGATCTTGTTTCTTAGAATATGCCTGTGCCAGATTATTCCAAATCTCCTTAGCAGTAGGGAAAAATATATAATTCCGGCTAATTTCCGGAATCATGGAGTACCAAAACCAGGTCATAATAAGAGAATTCTCTTCACGCCATGTGTCATATTGTGGATCAGTTTCAGCAGGGGCTTTTTCTTCAATATAACTGATTTTCTTGCGACTTATGAGAGTGTGACGGATGAGCTCAGACCATTGGAGGTAGTTGCGCCCATCCAAGCGAAAGGAACCTTGTAATACCGGGAGATCTTTGTGGGTCAAAGGTGGAAGAGAGACTTTCACTCCAGAAGTGAGTTTCTCCTTAGGTATGGGAATCTCGTCTCCAGACATACTGAGAGATGTTACTGTAGAAGGGAAACAAGAGGAAAAATAACAGAAACAGAGAAGATTGCACTCTCCTTGAATGGAAGAACCAAAGGCTTCTCAAGAAAAAACACCAACAAAGTGAGGAAACGACCCTCAGAACAAGACCAAAAGGCACGGGGAACCCTCTCTGTGCAATCGGAGTAACGAACAGAGGATGGCAGGCCGGTGATGAAGAGCACAGGCCTCCAAACGGTATAAGCCAACAGTGGCAAAACAGGAAACGTTACCAGATAAAAGGGCCGTAATAAGACGGCTAGGGTTTTTTTCGCAGAAGCAGAACTCCCAAGATCGGGAGCTCTGATACCAACTTGAAAGTAGGAGAAATTGTATTATTACTTCTTAATCAGAATACAAAGGGTAATTACATTATATAGAAGAAGACTAATCCTAAATAAGGAAATAACTAATTATGTACACAATCTCCTAATAAGAGAATAAATCTCCTAATACTGAATATAATCTTCTAATAATAATTCTTATATTAATTCCTTATTTACAACAAGTATGTTGAAAAAACTTTCATGCAAAGAAATCAAGTTGTAAAGAAGATTAAAATTGTGATCTTATGTTGGGTAACAGATCATTTGGCTTCAATGCTGGATTAATGAGTACTGTTTTTCTACTCCAATACTACTTCAATGTTGGATTGTGATCTTGTGTTGGGTAACAGATCGTTTGGCTTCAATGTAGTATAATTGTCCTTCATTTTAGCTGAAGTTTTTGAACATATAGCAATATTTTCTTAAAACAGGAAGTGTGAAAATTATACACGTCAATTGATAGTTACAAGACTGGTTCTACTAGATCCGTTATTGTTTCAAACGGCTAGAGGCACAAAGAGTATCATCATCAATGTCATCGTAGAACTTAGTCCAAGATTTGGAAGGTAGCAAAACTGTGAGAGAAAAACGCTCGTCCATGTTTTTTAAGATAAGTCAAATTGTATTGAAAGTGAGTACAAGGGGTACTCAACCCAAATACATCAAGAAACAAAAAAAACAAAACCAGAAAATACACCACAGGCATGCAACTTCAACCAAACCAGTATACTAACAAAACCAAAATAAGCCAAAAGCCAACCCGCTTAACAGTACCTAACGTATGCTAAATTACATGGATAAGCTAGGATAAAATACCCTGCAGAAGACCACATCAAATGCCTGTATTTTCCAAACATAGGGTGCCGTGGTAAATGCATTAAGACCCAAGAATGCAGAGTAGTGGATTAGCAAACCTGTCAGATGAAGAATAACAAAAACCTTTCTTATTCACCTTGTTCCATTGCCATGATCGACGCTTAATTAGCTCAAGGACAGTCCCCATATTTGCTACCCCTCCTCGAAAAACCACTTCATTCCTTGTCAACCACAAAGACCAAATAGCTGCGAGCCAAATCGAAAGAGACAATCGCTGCTGCACCTTATTAACTCCAAATCTGAAATGATACAGATGATCACGGGCAGAAGTAGAAGGGAAAGGGGAGCAGCCCAACCATTGTAAGCATCCTTGCCAAATAGACAGAGAGAAAGGACATGAGAATAACATGTGGTAACCTGATTCCACATGGTTGTGGCAAAGTGCACAAGTTGCATCAAGCTAGGGAAGGGATCACCCGGCCCTTAAATAAGTTCTCTTTGCTCGCAATGCGATCTAACAACACTCGCCAAGCGAATCCTTTTACATTCGAAGGAGCAAAGGACTGCCAGACAGTTGAAAATACTTGATCTGGCACAGGTAGAACAGGTTCCTGCAAAAAAAGATAAGCAGGATGAACAGAAAAATTTCCATCATTTCTGGGTAGCCATAACCAAGCATCCGGGACACCTTCAAGCAAATTATCTTGTGTGTAAATCACTAAATTTCTGGTCCATTCTTGAAAAAGAGTAATTTATTGTCCATGCCGTCCTATGATGCGTATTAAAAAGACATATCAATCAATCAATCATCAATACTTTTTTTTTAATGGATCAATATTTATATATCTATCAAAAAAAATACATATATATATATATAAATAAAGGAGACGTGAGGTTTCACATTAAATACATTAAGATAAAAACTTAAATACATTTATATTAAAATACATTAAGTAATAACAAATTATCTTTGTAATAAATATATTAACAATAAGATTGAAAACTGAAAAAAATTGTATTGTCAAAAGCTATTCAACTACCAACATTAAATATTATTTCAATTTAGTTATTAATTCAAATTGAAAGAAATTAAAATGTTAAGGGACCATTTTTCGCTCATAGTTCAGGGACCATTTTTATATTTATCCCTTTGATTTTTTAGTCGCTCATCCTCTTCACCATCCTACTCCTGTACTCCACTGCAATTTTTTCAAGTGAATTCGATTTTTTTACATCATCATTCACTATATTTTTGGTAGGCTGCGTTTGAAAACTTCCAGACGATAGTATATCATAGAAAGGAAAAATAGTTGCAGGATGTCCTGGTTACCTCTGATTCTGGCCCCTCCTCTCCATAATGACAATGAGGTATAATATGATTTTATAGTCATTCATCCTCTTCACCGTCCTACTCCACTGCAATTTGTCAAGTATTGTTAATCATTTCTGATATTTGTGTTGCAGTTGCAAGGTGTCTTGATTGCCTCTGATCCTGACCCTCCTCTCCATAATGACAATGAGGTATAATTTGAATTTTTTAGTCGTTCATCCTCCTCACCTTCCTACTCCACTGCAATTTGTCAAGTATTGTTAATCATTTATGCTAATTATTTTTTTGGTATACACTCCTAAATGCAAAATAATACTGAGATTTCAGCCCCTGCCGCCACCTTACGTCATTTAGAGGGACCTAAACCAAATAACCATGATTTTAGAGGGACCTAAGACATGATAAAAATTGAGTTTTAGGTCTCTCTAAAATCTTGATTTTTTGGTTTAGGTCCCTCTAAAATCATAGATCTTTGGTTTAAGTCCCTCTAAAATACAATGTTCTGAAAACCGGACCAGACCAGCCGGTTCGACCGGTTCAACCGGGAACCGGACACAGCCCCGGTCCGGAACACTCTGAAAACCGGCAGTACATTGAACCGAACTTGGACCGATAAAACCGGAGTTGAACTGGCCAAACCGATCAAAACCGCGGGTTGGTCGGTTTTTCCCGATTCAGTTGAACCAGGTCGTTTTTGGGAAAACCTAACCGTTTAGGCACATAAAATTATCATCTCTTAAATTATGCATTAGCTTTTATTATTAATTATTACTTTTATAGAAAAGTTGAGCATTTACTACCATGTTGACCACAAATATCTAAAAAAGATAAGCATAATGTAGTGTCATTATTACCAATTGTTACCAAGGTTCTATACAATGAAATGTTCCCATTACCTGTGTTGATTAGCAACATAATTGATTTTGAATCAAAAGGCTCTCCTAGGGTTTAGGCCATGTGGCGGTGTTTTGATCATGCCAAAGTTCTGACGGCGCGTTGACCTTCGCTGCCTCCCTCACTTTCTGTCAGGCTCTCAACGGCATCTCTCCTTTACGTATTACTGCTGGTTTTTGTAAGACCCTGAAATAAATAACTAGATTATTTATTTAATTTCATTATATCAATTAATTGAGTGTTTATAATCTATTATTATTTTTAAAGTTATTTTCCTGACTTGATTTTAATTACGAATCAAGGAAATCATTTAAATGATAATTAATTTCAAAATATTTTATTTTCTATAGTTTCATTGAAAATAGGAATAATATCATTAGTCTTCTTATTTTTAATAAGCCATAACTTTGTTTTATTCGATAAACTCAATTCAACGCTCCGTGAGCTATCTGACAATTGTCTTTTTCTTTCAAATGATGATAAGTACTATTGTCATTTTCTTATAATTTATACTTGACTTATACGCATAATATGACGACGTCATATTTGTTCTAATTGTCTCACAGTTATTATTTAGCTCAGTTTCTACTTCTTTCCTGGTCTATGAATCATTTTATTTTGCTCAAAGTGATTCAAATTTATATTTTATCATTTCATAGAGTTCCTCATAATTTTTGGGATAATAATATGTCACCCTTATATTTTTATCTTAACTCTATGAGCTAAATCATTCAGTATCTAAATCAATTTGTACCGGTTTTAAAAATATCTTCTCAAAATATCTTTAGAAAATATCTCACCATCCTTATCCCTCCGCCCACCTCATCCTCGGCTCATTCTCTTTTCTTTCTTCCTTCACGTTTTTTTTCTTTCTTTTGCTGCATACCCATTTCATTTGTTCTTCTTCATGTTTCTTCCTTTCTTGTTCTCTTCTTCTCCTCATCACCAACACCAAATTCTTCTTTTCTCTCTTGTACAGCACCTCACCATCATCACGAGTTGCTTCTTCCTTCATGTTCAAGCCGCCACCAATTCTCTCCATGGCCACAACGAAGCCAGCCATCACCACCATGGTTTTCCTTTCTTCTTCATTCACGTGCAGCACCCACACCATCACCACCGTCCCTCATCCTCACCATGGCAACAGTCCAGCCAAGAGGCCACCATAATCACGTTCTTCTTCTCCTTTCCACCATGAAAACCATCACCACAAACATGTTCTTGTTCTGCCCCTCCTCCTTCTTCACGCAAGAAAGCCACCATGGCAGCCACCATGTTCCTCTTCTTTCTCTCCATGGCCACCACGAGAAGGCCAGCACCACAAGGAAACGTGCAGCCCCATTTATCATATGGTATTGTTCAAGTTTCATCATCCATATCATGACAAGGAGACACCATCACCATGCCACTTTACTTCCTCATGTGGTAAAACATTTTCCTTTGCTATCTCTGATTGATAAACTTCATTTACATGCTTCAAAATTCTTAGAACATGATCTGATCATTTCATGAAATAGGGATTTAAGCTCTTTCACCATCATCTTCTCATTTTCCTTGGTAAAAGCCTTAATTTCTTGATTAGTATGTCTGTATATTTGATTTCTAAAGTTATCTGGGTTTAGATGAATCAATATGGTTTTAAATAGTGTTATGGTTGTTGAATTCTAAGGGCATGAGGGTTCAGCCCTTAATGTGCTTGAAAAGCTTTTGCGAAAACTCACATAAAACTGTTGTTGTTTTCAAAAGTAGTAGCCGTTGTTCTGTTAAACTCATATGTTTCGGTTAAGATTTTTGAACTGTGTTCTTCATAAAAGTTGTAGCTTTTTCCGTTAGCAAACTTTTGCCACTGGTTTCGTGTCGTTTCTATTTGTCTAGCTCAAGTTATACGCATTTTGGTGAGCACGGGTTAAGCTGTCCCGTTTCTCACGAACTGCTGTAGTATTCGATTTTTCCTGAATTTTGTACTTTGAATTTAGACTTGAAAATTTATGAGGATTTACAAAACCTGTAGATGAAGCCAGGATAAAAATATTAGATTTTTCGGAGTTCATTTGACGTATTTAAAAATTAGCTAAAGTCGCTGTACAGTTTATAATCGTTTGACAAAATTAGTTATTTCAAGTGAAAAGAATTGCTTTGGGAAAAAGATGAGAAAACCTTTTATTTTAATCGATATTGCAATGCCTTGGAGTAGGAAAACATATTTTTAAACTTACTTACGTACGTTGTTTATCCGTTTATGAAAATAGAGAACGTTTGAGTTCACGCACATTTATTCGTTAAAAAGCGATTGCGAAAGGTTTTGAAGTCGAACAAGTTGTCGGAGTGTTAGGGAATAAGCGTATTGATACTATCTCGCTAGTCGATGGATGCTTAGGAATAACAAGATTGGATGGAGTTAGAGCAATTAAGTTTGGATTTCCGAGTGAGGAATTAGACTCCGAAAGGTATTAATTAGAATGGATTAAGTTGTGATTGCAATCTTGATGTTGGAAGATGACTTAGGATTGAATCTTGAATTCCAAGAAGTCTATAAGCTTTACTATAAATACTTGGTTTTAGAAGGTCTAGATTTGAAACTTTGGAAGTTCAAGGACTTAGAAGTGATTAAGGGATTGATTGAGGACTAGAAGTTATTTCTTAGAGATTGATGACTTATCTATAAGTTGGGATTTTTGTAGAACCAAAGTGGAGTTTCGAAGAGACTAGGGTTGTGTGTCTAATGAGATATCGCGAGTTTAGGTTTAAGAGAAATGATTCGATCGTTTTGAAGGAGCTTATGAGTCATGAATAAGTACATAATCATTAGATAAGAATAGTTGTTTGCCTTGGAAGTTAACTATGGTTTATGGATTACTTGATAAGAGTTAGTGGTTTTGATAAGAATTGATAATGATACAACGTTGGCTTGAGGAATAGATCGTGAGAGCGAGTTAAGACATTAAGTTGTTGTAGGTGACTTGATAAGTAAGTATTGAGGATAAAGAGGATTATGGAATAGAAAACGGGAGGAGATTACTTAAGGATGATGATAGGAGAATGCTATTGCAGATGTTGTGTTAATTGCTTTAACGGGGAGTGGTGTGTAGTATTGCGAAAATACCTCAATGAGTATCCTATTAGAGACTGAGATCTCTAAGGAAAATGAGAGGAGTAAGTACTAGTAATGTGTACTTATCTATTTTGACAAGCATATGAGTATTTGGTTTTAAAGTTGATTTACTAAGTCATAAGATTTTGAAGCTTTGTTATTGCTTTGTTGTCATTATGATGACTTATCTTAATTTCTGAGGTTGATCTTGATGGTTTATAACCATTAAGGAGATTGAGTTCAACTTGTGATTTCGTCGAGCCAATTGCTTGAGAGTGTAGCTTTAGACTTGGAAAGTAGGTAGCTCAATTAGTGATTATGTTATGTGTACTTATGAAGGGTACGAATAACGGAAGCGCTTGACGACGAAGCCAAAGAACAAACGGAAGTGAGCCAACACGGGAAAGCAAAGATATGACTGGATTTGATTTGAGTCGCAACTTAGTAAGGAAAGCGCCTAAGGTTAGGGCAACTTACTAATAGCTATGACTGCATGATAGGCGTCGATAAACTCGACTTATGCTTTGCTTTGATGTTGATTATGTTGATGAACTGATGCTATGATGTTTTCCATGACTTGTGATGTTGAGATATTGTTGAATTGTGCGTTTTGACGCGACTTCGGAGTGGGGAGTCATTGATCTGGTGATCTTTGATATTTCGGGTTGGATGAACAACCCTAGGCAAGTTCAAACATGGGGTTTGAGACTTAGCCATTTGTTCGTATCCTTAGACTTTCCCCGGGAAACTTCTTTTGGAGGGTTTTTGGAAAAATTAGAATGAGTAGAATTTCGAAACTAGAGATTTTGGGAGACTTAGACTTTGAGAAATAAACTCATAACTTGACTAATTCAATTCGAACCGTTTTACTAAACGAATAAATATAGGGAACCTAAAGGAGAAAATAATTGCGAAAGACGGGGAAAAGTCGACTTTTGTTGTGGGTTTTGGAAATGGGGGAAAGCCACTGAGGTGAGCTACGGTGATGATTGAAAGTCACCGAGTACTCTAGTACTCTTGTTATTCGAGTTGTGTTGTATTGACCGACACTAACACTTGGGTTTGTTGTTGGAGTTGTGTTGTATTGACCGACACTAACTCTGGGTTTTGGGTGTTGGGGTTGTGTTGTATTGACCGACACTAACTCCGAGTCGTGTTGTATTGACCGACACTGACTCTGGCTTTGATTTTGGGTTTTGTTATTGGAGTTGTGTTGTATTGACCGACACTAACTCCGAGTTGTGTTGTATTGACCGACACTAACTCTTGGGTTTTGATATTGGGTTTTGAGCTAAACACTTGTGTTGTGAGGACGATTCGATGTTTGGCTAACCATATTGCATCATGCATCATATGGTGAATAACGGAAATGGTTCACCATTGCATTATTTGGTGAATAACGGGAATGGTTCACCGATGCATATTCGATGAGGAATGGGAATGCTTCATCGATGGTGAATAACGGGAATGGTTCACCAGTGCATCATTCGACAAGGAACGGGAATGCTTTGTCGAGGATGAATAACGGGAATGGTTCATCCATAGTGAAGAACGGGAATGCTTCACTAGTGGCGAACGGGAACGCGTCACAACTATCCGGATCATATTGAATTGCATTTCACGCATACATTCACTCTGACTGGAATTGTATGCTATTTGAATTATTGAAGCATTGTTAGAGCCAATAACATGCTAGGATTATTTATATATATATATATATATATATATATATATATATATATAAACATATATATCTATACCCTTTTGTCGCATGTTGCTTGTATATCTATTGTATACTGTGAGTTGACCCTCGCGCCCTGGCTTTGGTTGTATGTTTGTGTTTGGGCGGTCGGCCTGCTGCCAGACGACGAAAGGAGGTGATGTGAGAAGAGGCTACTCCACGTGGAAGATCTATAGAAGACTCGAAGAATAGAGTCGGGTGTAGGGCTAGAGCTTTTGGGTAGAAAAGCTTACCGTTATTGGTTTAAGCTTGCAGGATCATTTTATGATTTGTATTTGAGGTTTTGGGTAGGTTCCGGTGCATTGCTTTCCTATGGTTACCCAGTGTGGAAATCATAGGGAGTATATCGGATTTATGGAGTCATTGCATAGTGAGTCCGTTGTTGGATCTTAGTTTATTTGTCATGTACTTTATCCTGTGCCTTGATCGAGGCCAGATGTAAATTATTTACGGTTGGGAGTATGCATTACATATTTTAGAAACACTTCGAAAAGGAAAAAAAATAAAAATAAATACTCACATTTATAAATCCCTTTTGGAAAAGATTGCATATTTACTTTAACATGTTACTACCGTGGCACCCGAAAGTCGGGATGTTACAGTTTTTGTTTCTGTGATAGACGTCTGTGTTTAGAAAGCCTCTCTCCTGCTTACTTCCACCATGGACATAGGGGAAAAAATTGCTTTGTCAGGCAAAGAGGCTGAAGTCATTAACCTGGGGCCTCTGAAAATTCCTCCAAGGGTGGGGAAGGATGTTTGGCTCGTGGGGAAACTCCTGTGTCGAGACCAGTTCATGGATCACACCATCCGGAGCGTTTTTCACAACCTGTGGAAAATAAGAAACGGCGTGGAAATTCGCCAAGTCGAGGAAAATCTCTATACCTTTCGTTTTCATTCCAAAGAGGATAGGGACATGGTGCTGCTATCTGGGCCATGGTCCTTCAATCGCTTCTCAGTTGTACTGGAAGTGTTGGATATTAACGTGCATCCAAATAGGGTTCCACTGAACCGACTACCTTTCTGGGTGCAAGTTTTCGGACTACCATACAGCTGCTGGTCGGAGGAAGTGGCTAAGGCACTGGGTGGCTCCTTTGCGGGTTACATAACCTGGGATAGGAGGAATAATCAGCGCCTGGGTGCATACTTCAGAATGAAAGTGTGGGTTGACATCACAATCCCTTTGAAAAGAGGCCAAGCATTGGCATCAGAAGATGGTGGCAAGATGGAAGTGTTTTTTCAGTACGAGAAGTTACACAACCATTGTTATCTATGCGGCTTCTTACACCATATTGCTAAAGATTGTGAGCATGGTCCCCTTGCAGATAATGTTGAGGCGCCATATTAAGGTTTGCGGGCAGAACCACATGTTGTTGATTTCGTTAACCCAGTAAGGGGGAACCGGGACAGGTTTCATTCGGAGGACAAAAGGAACTCCCGTAGGCCCACTCACAGCAAGTCGAGAGAAAGGGATGGTAGGGCCGAGGGCTATGGAGGGAACGATGATGGTCTTGAGGCTGCCTATGATGATGTGCTGTCAGAGAATAATTTGGATGATAAAAATCAGGATGTAAGCGAGAACACGAAGGGTAAGAAAGATCAGGTTGATGGTGGCAGAGAAGACTCAGGCACTTCCTTCTCTTTCAATGACTCGCAGCGAAACCGTAAGCGAACCGGAGGTTCTTCTTCAGCTCCGGATCGCTCAGGCACGGGGGCAACCCCCCCACTAAAGAAGAAAAATTCTGATAGTGGATTGGGAATGGCAGATGCTGCAGGGCAGCACCGCCCACCTCAATGAGGATCTTAGCTTGGAACTGCCGAGGACTCGGGAACCCGGGGGCAGTTCAAGTCGTGAAGCGGCTTATTTCTTCAGAAGTTCCCGACGTTGTCTTCTTATCAGAGACACGTAAATCAGGTTCAGAGATGTTGTCTATGAGGCGCTCCTTAGGCCTCCCTAATTTATTTCCTATTGGTTGTGCAGGTGGTGGTAAGTCGAGAGCTGGTGGGTTATGCTTACTTTGGAGTGATGAGATTGATGTCCAGATAACTCATGGATCCTTAAATCACATTCTGTGTCTGGCGAGGCACACACAGACAGATATATCCTTGCAAATTCTGACAATTTATGGCTTCCCGGAACAGCAGAATAAGCATCATACGTGGGAATTAATTCAGAGACTCAAACCCCCCGACCCGGTTGCATGGGTATGTATTGGGGACTTTAATGATGTTTTAAGCCCGTCTGATAATTTGGCACATTTGCAGTTGATTGATCAAACATTGACGAATTGTGGACTCCATGATATGGGGTGTTCGGGGTATCGCTTCACTTGGTCTAATAAAAGGAGTATTCCATCAACAATAGAAGAGAGACTGGATTATGTTTTAGTTAATGATGTGTGGGGATCTATTTGGCCGATCATTGAGGTTACACATCTCCCCAGACACCACTCGGATCACAATCCGATTGTGTTGTCTTGTGGATTCAATAAAAGGGATGATTTCAGGAACCGTAAGCATTTATTCAGGTTCGAGGAGGTTTGGCTCCAGGATGGGGAAGAATGTGCTGAGATTGTCGCAGAGGCCTGATCAGGTTCAGGTTGGAGGCAAAATTGTCGATGTGGGGAAGGCTTTACAAGGATGGGGGCGCGAGAAGTATGGGGCTATTCCAAAGAAGGTTTCATATATGAAGGTGCGCCTTCAGAAACTTCAGCGGAGTACCCAAACAGAGGAGGTTGTTGCTGAAACAAAAGTAGCAGAAGCTGAGCTTGATTCTTTACTAAAGCAAGAGGAGATCCTATGGTGTCAACGGTCTAGAGCTACATGGCTTAAGCATGGTGACCGGAACACAGTTTTTCCACCAGAAAGCGACGCAGAGGAAGAAGAGAAATCGGATTGATGAGCTCTTTGATGATAACGGGAGGAAGTGGGTTGATGACAAGAATATCTCCAGGGTGCTCATGGAGTATTTTTCCAATCTTTTTAGCACATCCAACCCAACCAACATTGAGGTCGCCACATCCCTTGTGGCTGGCCGGTTAAATGAGGGCCACTTGGCCATTCTGAATGATCATTTTTCCCGTGAGGAGATTGAAGAAGCCGTGTTCCACATGCACCCTTCAAAGGCCCCGGGGATTGATGGTCTACCAGCTTTATTTTTTCAGCGGTTTTGGCACAAAGTTGGGGATGATATCTCCCATCTTTGCCTTCAAATCTTGCAGGGCAGCATTTCACCAGGTTCTTTTAATAAAACTCTTATTGTTTTAATTCCAAAGCTGAAAAAATCTGTCCATGCTACTCAATTTAGGCCTATTAGTTTATGCAATGTGCTTTTTAAAATTATCACCAAAACTATTGCAAATAGGCTTAAGTGTATTTTACATGATATTATAAGTGGGCCTCAGAGTGCTTTTGTGCCAGGTAGACTAATAACAGACAATGCTTTAGTTGCTTACGAATGCTTTCATTTTATGAAGAAGAAAATGTCTGGCCGAAATGGCATGATGGCACTAAAACTTGATATGTCGAAAGCTTATGATAGGGTCGAATGGCCGTTTCTACACAGTGTGCTTGTTAACATGGGCTTCCCCTTAGCCTGGACTTCAATTATTATGAGTTGTGTTACTACTGCTCAGTTTCAGGATATGCTTAATGGGAATCCGCAAGTTCCTTTTGATCCGGGCATGGGGTCTGAGGCAAGGGGACCCCTTATCCCCTTACCTTTTCATTCTCTATGGTGAAGTTTTCTCTGCCCTCATCCAGAAGGAAACTGAGGCGTCCTCTCTACATGGCATTAAAATTGTCCGTCCGTCTTCTACCCCTGTTATTTCCCACCTTCTTTTTGCAGATGATAGTGTGGTGTTTGCTAGGGCCACTTCGGAGGAAGCATCAACTGTTTTGAACATTCTTGCTTCCTACAAACGGGCTTCTGGACAGGTCATCAACTTTGAGAAATCTATGCTCTCTTGTAGCCGTAATGTGCCTAGTACCCGTTTTAATGAGCTGAAAACGCTTTTGGGTGTGAAGGCTGTGGAAAGCTATGACAGATATTTGGGCATTCCTACCATTATTGGTAAATCAAAAACCCAGATATTTCAATTTGTCAAAGAAAGAGTTTGGAAAAAACTCAAGGGGTGGAAAGAACGCTCTCTATCCCGTGCGGGTAGAGAAGTTTGGATTAAGGCTTATGTCTTGTTTTATCTTACCTTATGGTTTATGTGCAGATAATGAGAGGATGATTAGCAAGTTTTATTGGAGCGGAGACGCATCTCGTAAGAGCATTAATTGGCTAAAATGGGATGCTTTGTGCAGATCAAAATTTGATGGAGGCATTGGTTTTAGGGATTTCAAAGCTTTCAATATGGCCTTGGTTGGCAAAACTTGGTGGCGGATTCTAAAGCAACCAGATTCGCTCTTGGGAAGAGTTTTTAAGTCGGTGTATTTTCCTCAATCCACTATTAGTGCAGCGAAGAAACATGGGCGTCCAAGCTATGCCTGGACAAGCATTTCTCGCACAAGATGGATGTTTGAGGAAGGGGCGCGATGGCGCGTTGGTGATGGGAAGACTATTAATTTGTGGAGCGACAAATGGCTTCCAAGCGGGTCCCCAACGGTATACCGAGAGGATTTAGCTCATGAGGGTAACTTGGTTACTGTTTCCAATTTGTTTGTGCAGAATTTGCAGGTTTGGAACAAGGATATTATTGAGCTTGTTTTTTGGCCCCCGACGGCGCGGAAAATTCTACAGATCCCTTTACCTTTGGCGCCTACCACAGATGTATTATTCTGGCCTTTCACGGTGGATGGGGCATATACAACAAAATCAGCTTATGGCTTTTTGAGGTAGAGGAAAATTCAAGGTGAACCTTCGTCCTCATCAGCACAGCAACGGTCCCAAGGTTTTTGGAGGGCCTTATGGTCAGCAGAAGCTCTTCCGCGCTGCAAGGAGATAGCTTGGAGAGTGGTGAAGCGTATGCTACCGGTGCGTAGTGCGTTGAGGGTGCGCGGTGTCCAGGTCGAGGAGGACGGTCCGTTCTGCAATTCTTCCCCAGAATCTATCACGCATGTCCTCTTTCTTTGCCCGCACTACTACAGAATTAGCTTATTGCCACGCCCCAATTGCCACTGTTATAGGCGGAACCGTGGCAATAGCTCAATTGCCACGGTTATAGGCGGAACCGTGGCGAAAGGTGGGAAATATTTTATTATTTTTTAGGGGGACCGTGGCAATAGGTTGAGTTTTCATAATCCCCCGTTCTGTCGTTCATTTTTTTCCCACACACTCTCCAAATTTTCCAAAGAAACCCTAAATCCTCTTCCTCTCCCAAACTTCAACCTCCAAATCCCTCGCGCAGCACCTTCACAGTTTCCTCGCTTCCAAAGGCGTCGTTTTCGACCTCCTCGATGCGCGACACTACGAGCATGAGGATCTCACCAAGGAAACGCTCCTCCTCCTCGTCGCTTCCACCTGGGAAGACGGGAAGCCTCCGCTCGAATCTCGCTTCTTCGCCTCGTGGCTGGCCGAGAGCGCCGAGGATTTTAGGGTTGGTTCGTTGCTGCTATCGCGGTTGAGGTTTAGGGACCTCGCAAAGAGGATTTAGGAGCTGGGCGCGGCGGAAGTGGTTCCTCTTGTTGAAGGGGACGTGGATGCGGTTTTCGACAGGTGGTGTGCGGCGATGGTTGGGGTGTTGAAAGGTGGTAATGACGGTGGTGTTGTGGAGAGTGATGAGGAAGGTGGTGATGACTCCTCCAATTTCTTTGATTGTTTCATCAGTGGTGGTTTACTTATTTGCTTTACAGTCAATTGAACATTGTTAGATGATAATATCTTTTGGATTGACTTTCTTTTAATGTTATCAATTTGCAGGGGTATAAAATTATTGGTTCATATAGCGGTGTCAAGATTTGTAGATGGACCAAGTCTCAGCATCGAGGACGAGGTGGTTGCTACAAGCACTCATTTTATGGAATCGAGAGTCATAGGTAATATTCACACCCACTAACTGTTTGATAAAAGGACAGAATGAATTTTCACTCATATTTTTCTCAGTCTCTCTTAGCACATCACTTGATTGATGAAAGGGTTAGATGGAATTTGTTATTTGATCATGAAAAGTTTGGTTAAGTTGCTTTTGGATTCTGTTAAGAGCATTATTTCATTGTTAGCATGATTGAATGTTGTTTCTAAAGGAGTTTAGTTAACTACAAACAGTTTTTGCTGCTAATTAACATGATTTTCCTGTTCATTTAGTTGAGTTAGGATTTAGTGAGATTCTATGTTCATATTCGTGCTTGTTATCTGTTTGATGCAATGACTGAATGAATTTCCTTCGATAATTTTGTTCTAATTTTCATGCGTGCCAAACTGTTTGATGAAATGCTTCACTGAATTCTTCTCTTTTATCTTCATGTCTGTTGAATTGGGAGTTGAACAAAGCAGAAGAGATGATAGAATCACTTGGTTATGTGCTCATGTACTTTTTTGAGAGGAAGTCTCCCTTGGCAAGGCTTGAGAGCTGGTACTAAGAAGCCAAAATATGACAAGATAAGTGAAAAGAAGATAAGCCAAAACATGATTTACTTCTCTCTGGTCTTGTATACTGAGGTATTTTCACTTGTTATTTATAATTAAGATTATGATCAGAGCTTTTCATTTAGATTGATGGGTGTATGTAGACTTAAATGTTGTTATCTATTCCTAATGATCCATAGGATAAGTAGTGTATTAGCCATAGGATAACTAATTTAGTATTCAGAACTTGAATACTGTAATTTAGGTCTCTTTCTTATCCATAAGACTTTTATAATGCCCCTTAAACCTGTATGACATGGAATATTGGGATTATTTAACCAGTCATACTGACATTTCTGATTTTGATAGAAGTAGAAAATTGTTCAAATGATAGAATTGCAAAAAGTAAGGAATATTGGGATAATCTTCTCTAAATATTGAAAATAGAGAAGATTCATGTAACAATGCTTCCTATCCCTCAAAATAACTTAGGCCAAAATACTGTTTTTTCATATGCTTCTTTTGCATGATCACTTTTGTAATTAGATAAATTCACTATCCCTGTTTAGTTTTCAGGAGCCCAAAATAGTGTTCATTTAGCTGAAGAACATCACTTCCATATAGAGCTTTGGAACATGTTTGCAGTTATTCAGTTACTTCCGTTTAATACCAATAACTGAAATCTTATATTGTAATTTCTGGTTGTTTTTCAATACATTGCAGGTTTACGTAATTGATTTTGGCCTTGCGAAAAAGTATCGGGATCTTCAAACCCACAAGCATATACCATATAGGTATCGTATTTGATCTTTTGATGGAAAGCTCTGTAGCTTTTTGTAATTTCATTGCTCGCGTATGTGTCCCTGTATTATCTTCCCTTTGTTACTCTTTGAAGTTTATTTCATGTGTATCCCTGGGTATGCTGTATGCTTTTGTATTTATTAGTTTTTGAAAGTTTACTGCTTTTAACTTCCTTCTAGCTCAACAATTCTACCTATGCATGAAAATCCCTCCGTATGTATCATCATCTGATTCTGAACTCAAAAAGAGCAAAGTAGCAACACAAGGATAGACAACTCATGGGCCTACAACAATGACAAGGCCTAAACAGGTGACATGCATTTCTCTTTTTTTCCTATGTTACTTCTGGTTTATGGTTTCCATTTAACTAATATACATTCCTCCCTCTGTGAAACGACCAGTTTCCATGATTTATTTGCTACATGTTCTTCCTAGAACAAAAAGGATTTGGTTATTTTTTGCTTTATCAAAGTGCATGTAAACAAAGTGGTGGCTTTGACACAGCGTTGCTCAAAATTGTGTTTGCACTGTTTAACTTGATTAAATTGGTTGTTGCCTTTTCATTCTTAGTCAAATATGGTCTTGCTGAGATCAGTCTGAATGAAAATCATTCACACTATGTAATATTTGTGAACTACAAGAACATGTGCGGGTCTTAACCTAGTTTTTTGATAGAAACTCAAATATTCAAGGGAACTTGGGCCTTGGTAAGCCCGCAATATGGAAAGTCTACACGAGAAAGAAAGGGAAAGCTGCTGAGCTGTCCAAAGGCAGGAGAGAAGAATGAGTTAGTTAGGGAGTGAGTATAAGGAATGATGAGGTGTGGTTGACAGGGGGCATCGAGGATTGCATTTCTGTTATAGTGAGAGAGAGAGAAAGCCATTCGAGCTTCTCTTTGGGTTGTTAGAGCTTTCTAGCAATACACTACTATCCTAATCTGTATTTTCCTTTTCTTCATCAATACAAACTTCGTTTCAGTCTCTTAATTCATCTATAGTTCCTGTTAGTCTCTAATTACCTCATCAATTGGTCCGACCTACCGGATCATCAACACCATCTCTGGAACCAGTGTTGGTAGATGCCACCCAAAATGACTGATCGAATGGAAGCTCTGGAAACTCAGATGGGTACAGTGACTGCGACGCTGCAGGAACTAGCACTCCAGATGCAGCAGCAGAGTCTAGTGCTTACTGAGCTCAGTAAGCAAGTGGGGAAAAAGGTGGTCTACGAAGGGGAAGCCTCGACAGGGGACTCCAATCTGGGTGAGTCGCGCCTCGCCGGGAAGAAGGTGAAGCTACCCATGTTCGAAGGAGATGACCCAGTGGCCTGGATTACGCGAGCGGAAATCTATTTCGATGTGCAGGGCACACCAGATGAGTTACGAGTGAAGCTGGCACGTTTGAGCATGGAAGGATCGACGATCCATTGGTTCAATTTGTTGATGGAAACAGAAGACGAGTTATCTTGGGAAAAGCTCAAACGAGCATTGATCGCTCGTTACGGAGGACGTCGGTTGGAAAACCCATTTGAGGAGCTGTCGACGCTTCGACAACGCGGAAGCGTGGAGGAGTTCGTGGAGGCATTCGAGCTTCTCTCATCTCAGGTGGGAAGGTTACCGGAGGACCAATACCTGGGTTACTTCATGAGCGGGTTGAAACCGACGATTCGTCGACGCGTGCGAACTCTAAATCCAAGCACTCGCATGGAGATGATGCGCATCGCAAAGGACGTAGAGGATGAACTCAAGGAAGAAGATGAGGATGAAGGTAAACGGGTTGTAAAACGACTTGGGTACGAGCGTTCGGGTCAAGGAAATTGGGCCGGGTCGTTTGCTAACAAGAGTGGGCTGGGAAGTAAAGATGTGGCCCGCTTTTCTAAACCCGGTGGGTCAAACCAGACCCGATCTTTCAGTTCCGCTGGGTCCAACACGAGTGTTTCCTCGCCGCCGGGCTTGACAGCGCGCAAGAGCGACGGCGACCACCGCTCAGGGTCGTCGGAGCGATGGAAGGGGGTCAGAAGTTTCCAGGTGGAAGAAATCGCCGAGAGGCGGGCCAAGGGGTTGTGCTTCAAGTGTGGAGGGAAATATCACCCCACCTTGCATAAGTGCCCAGAACGATCCCTGCGAGTCTTGATTCTTGGTGAGGGAGAAACCATTGATGAAGATGGTGAAATCGTAATGCTTGAGGAGGGTGAACCTGAAGTATGCGAAGAAGAGGAAACTGTAGAGTGTAAACTCATGGGAGTATTGGGGTGTTTGGGTGAGCATCAAACCATGAAAATATTGGGTCAAGTAGGTAGTGTGGAATTGCTGATCTTAGTGGATAGTGGAGCAAGCCACAATTTCATTTCACCCAAGGTCGTCGCTGCACTGGGTTTGATAATCACTCCTTTGTCAAAGAGCATCAAGCTCGGAGATGGGCATAGGGTGATGTCAATAGGGATCTGCAAGGGAATCAAAGCACGACTGGGAAAGATTGAGATTGTTATTGATGCATTGGTTTTGGAGCTGGGGGGACTGGACATGGTGCTAGGTGTGGCTTGGCTTAGCACTTTGGGAGAGGTGATAATGGATTGGAAGTTCTTGACTATGCAGTTTGTGTATGGGAATGAAGTGGTAAAATTGCAGGGTATGAGGATCAAGGATAGCAAGCAAAGCAACCTTCACGCATTTCTCAGCAACACTCAGGGCAGAATACAATTAGAATATTGGGGACCTCAACTGCAAACCTCAGAGATGGCTAAAGCAGTACTCGAAGTACCTTTGATGATCAAGAATGTGCTGGAGGAATTCCAAGCAGTTTTCTCCAAGAAAATTCAATTGCCTCCTGTCAGAACCAAGGTGCACCAAATCAATTTGATTCCAGGTCATGGAACTATCAATGTTAGGCCCTATAGATACCCACACCATCAAAAGGAGGAAATTGAGAGACAAGTGGCAGAGCTGATGGAAGCTGGAATCATTAGGCCAAGTATGAGTGCCTATTCAAGTCCTGTAATCCTAGTGAAGAAGAAAGATAAAAGCTGGAGAATGTGTGTGGATTATCGAGCTTTGAACAAAGCTACAATCCCAGATAAGTATCCTATTCCCATTGTAGATGAGCTTTTAGATGAATTAAATGGTGCTGCTATTTTTTCCAAGATTGACTTAAAGTCTGGCTACCATCAAATTAGAGTCCATGAAGAGGACATTCCTAAAACTGCTTTTAGGACTCATAATGGTCATTATGAATACTTGGTAATGCCATTTGGGTTGATGAATGCACCAGCAACTTTTCAAGCTATAATGAACGACATTTTTAGGCCCTACTTGAGAAAATTTGTCTTGGTCTTCTTTGATGATATTCTAATCTATAGTAAGACTATGTTAGAGCATCAAGATCACCTTAGAACTGTTTTGACAGTGTTACTGGATAATCGTTTTGTAGCAAACCAGACGAAGTGTAAATTTGGATGTGCACAAATAGACTACTTGGGCCACATCATTTCAGGAGCTGGAGTTGCAGTGGACCCAGAGAAGATCCAGTGTATTGTGGATTGGCCAACACCCAAAAATGTCAAAGGAGTGAGAGGGTTCTTGGGCTTAACTGGCTACTATAGGAAGTTTATCAAAGACTATGGCAAAATGGCAAGACCACTCACTGAGCTGACCAAGAAAGACAATTTTTCTTGGGGACTTGAGGCACAGAAGGCTTTCCAACAATTGAAAGTAGTCATGACAAGCCCTCCTGTGCTAGCTTTGCCCAACTTTGATGAGCCTTTTGAGGTGGAATGTGATGCAGCAGGGAGGGGCATTGGAGCTGTGTTAATGCAAAAGCGACAGCCCATAGCTTTTTTCAGTAAGGCCCTGTCTATGGGGAATTTGGCAAAATCTGTGTATGAAAAGGAGCTGATGGCACTGGTTTTGTGCATCCAACACTGGAGGCACTACTTGTTGGGAAAGGCTTTTGTGGTGTATACTGATCACAGGAGTTTGAAACACTTTTTGCAGCAGAAGATAACTTCTCCAGATCAGCAGTGTTGGTTGGCAAAGCTTCTGGGTTACCAGTTTGAGGTAAAATACAAGCCAGGGCAAGAAAACAAGGCAGCTGATGCTCTTTCAAGGTGCTTTGATGAGGAGGAGCTCAAAACTCTGTTGTCTTTTCCTGTGTGGGAGGATAGGAAGAAACTTTTGGAGGAGATAGCCAATGATCCTTACATTCAGAAGTTCCTTCAAGAAGTTCAGAGTAACCCTCAGTCCAAACCTGGGTTTGTTGTTCAGCAAGGGGTTCTCTTGTATCATGGCAGATTGGTACTCTCCCCCACATCTCCCTCAATTCCTTGGCTGTTGCAAGAATACCATAGTTCTCCTTCTGGGGGACATTCAGGGTTTTTTAGAACCTATAGACGACTGGCAGATTCACTCTATTGGGTAGGCATGCAGAAGACAATTAGAGACTTTGTGAGATCTTGTGATGTCTGCCAAAGGCAGAAATACAGTTCCACATCTCCTGGGGGTCTACTACAACCTCTTCCGATTCCTAATGCAGTATGGGAGGATCTCTCTCTAGATTTCATTACAGGGCTTCCTAAGTCAAAGGGTTATGAAGCAATTCTGGTAGTGGTGGATAGATTATCCAAATACAGTCACTTCATCTTACTCAAGCATCCTTACACTGCCAAATCTATTGCTGAGGTGTTTACCAGAGAGATTGTAAGGCTACATGGGGTGCCAAGCACTGTCATCAGTGATAGAGATCCCATTTTTGTTAGTCACTTTTGGGCAGAGCTATTCAAACTGCAAGGGACCAAATTGAAAATGAGCTCAGCCTATCATCCTGAGACTGATGGTCAGACTGAGGTCATCAATAGATGTTTGGAGAGTTACCTCAGGTGCTTTGCTTCAGATCATCCTAAGTCATGGTCCTATTGGGTCCCTTGGGCTGAATTTTGGTACAATTCTACCTTCCATAGCTCTACGGGTTTGACTCCATTTGAAGTGGTCTATGGAAGGAAAGCTCCCCCCTTGGTAAGGTTTCTCTCCAATGAAACTAAAGTGGCAGCTGTTGCTTTAGAACTAAGTGAAAGAGATGAAGCTCTAAGGCAACTAAGGGCACACTTGAAGAAAGCTCAGGAACAAATGGCCAGTTATGCTAACAAGAAGAGAAGGGACTTAAATTTTGGAGTAGGGGAATGGGTGTTTCTTAAGCTCAGACCCCACAGGCAACATTCAGTAGTTAAGAGAATTAACCAGAAGCTGGCTGCTAGGTTCTATGGCCCATTTCAGATTGAAGCTCAGATAGGGGCTGTGGCTTACAAACTCAAATTACCAGAAGACTCCAGAATCCACCCTGTTTTCCATGTGTCCCTCCTGAAACGAGCAGTGGGAAACTATCAGGTGCAAGGAGAATTGCCTAGAGACTTAGGCATTGATGAAGCTGCTGATGTGTATCCTGAGTCAATACTGGGCTCCAGGACTATCAGGCAAGGAGACAGAGAGGTCCATCAAAGTTTAATCAAGTGGAAGCACAAGTCCTTAGATGATGTAACCTGGGAAGATGATGAGGTTCTTGCAGGACAGTTTCCTGAATTCTGCCTTGAGGACAAGGCTGTTCCTAAGGAGGCAGGAGTTGATAGAAACTCAAATATTCAAGGGAACTTGGGCCTTGGTAAGCCCACAATATGGAAAGTCTACACGAGAAAGAAAGGGAAAGCTGCTGAGCTGTCCAAAGGCAGGAGAGAAGAATGAGTTAGTTAGGGAGTGAGTATAAGGAATGATGAGGTGTGGTTGACAGGGGGCATCGAGGATTGCATTTCTGTTATAGTGAGAGAGGAGTTGATAGAAACTCAAATATTCAAGGGAACTTGGGCCTTGGTAAGCCCACAATATGGAAAGTCTACACGAGAAAGAAAGGGAAAGCTGCTGAGCTGTCCAAAGGCAGGAGAGAAGAATGAGTTAGTTAGGGAGTGAGTATAAGGAATGATGAGGTGTGGTTGACAGGGGGCATCGAGGATTGCATTTCTGTTATAGTGAGAGAGAGAGAAAGCCATTCGAGCTTCTCTTTGGGTTGTTAGAGCTTTCTAGCAATACACTACTATCCTAATCTGTATTTTCCTTTTCTTCATCAATACAAACTTCGTTTCAGTCTCTTAATTCATCTATAGTTCCTGTTAGTCTCAAATTACCTCATCATTTTTTTTTTCTTTCTATTAACCAGGTTGATATGCTGATGGTGGAATTGGATTGTTTCAGTGTCTCATATTTTCAGAGAAGCTAATTCAACTGCTGATGGCTATGCTAAAGAAGGATGCAATCGAGCAACGATGCTGTGGACCCTATTTTCACAATCTGCTTGAAGACCTTACCAAATCCCTTTGTTCGTCTGATGGCGTCTGCTGCTTCTGTTTAGAGTTGGCATTGATGTGCCTCTTATGCGTGTTGTCGTGCTTGTATGCTATTGGAGTTGCTTGTTTAGGAGTTTTTTCTTTGCCGTTTTTTAATTCATGTGTTGGCTGGTTGGGTAGTTTGGTAGTCTAAGTTTAGTTGCTTATTTATTTTGTAGCTCTTTCTAGTGTTGATGTTTTGCACTCTTGCTTTTTCCTTCCTGTTGCTGTTACACTGTTATGAACTATGTTCGAGCCTTTGGATCCTTATTATGAATATATATCATCTTTCTCTTGCAAAAAAAATTAACAGGATGGATCTGATGAGATGTTGAGTAGAGGGTTTAAAGATCAAATTTATGATGTGTATAGATTTCTTCCCAATTAACCGTGGCAATAGAAGATACTTATTGCCACGGTTCCCCACTTGACCGTGGCAATAGATGCAACTTATTGCCACGGTTCCCCACTTGACCGTGGCAATAGATGCAACATATTGCCACGGGTCCACACTTAACCGTGGCAATAAAGGCCACATATTGCCACGGTTTCCCTTTCCGGACCGTGGCAACAGGCGAAGCAATTGTCACGGTTCGCCCTTCAACCGTGGCAATTAAGCAATTGCCACGGTGGCTATCGCCACGGTTAAACCGTGACAAATGGGTGTGCCGAACCGTGGCGAAAAGCCTTTTCTGTAGTAGTGCCGATTGTCTCGAGATGGTGGTTTGCTGCACCCATGGGAGTGCGGTTCAAACCGAGTGATGATCCAGCAGAGTTAATTCAACAGATTTTGAACAAGCAAGATGACCAACTCTCTGGACTATGCTTTACGTTTATATACATGATTTGGGAGTTGAGGAATGGTGTTATACACCAGCAACAACAATTCAATGTTGAGGGCCTTCTGGCGGGCTTTCAAAGGCTGTGTGTGCATGAGGATTCACGCACGGATGTGCTTCCTCCTCTGGCAATTGGGCACAGATCAAATGTGTGTAGGATGGAAAAGGCCAAGGGGGGATGTTATCAAGATCAATTTTGATGCCTCGTGGGTGTTGAATTTGGGTGCTGGCTTTGGGTTTATTGCAAGGAATGACAATGATCTAATTATGGCAGCTGATATGACACACCCAGTTCAGGCTTCTTCAGCTCTGATTGCGGAGGCATTAGCGTTTCTTTGGGCTCTCTCTATCTAAGGATCTTGGATTCCGTCAAGTTTGCTTGGAGAGAGATTGTTTACAACTTTTTGAGTCTTAGAATAAGGCACAATGTGGTGCTTCTTATTTATTTTCTATCTTAAATGACGATAGAGACTTAGTCTCATCCTTTAGTTTATTTCAGTTATCATTTGTTCGTAGATCTGGCAATGATGTGGCTGATTACTTGGCCAAGAACTCTTCAAAATTCCATAACTCTGTTTGGATTGAAGCGGCCCCGCCAGAAGTAGACTATTTGATTCATGCTGATGTACTAGCCTCTATAGCTCCTTGGTTTTCTTAATATATTTATCCAGTTTCAAAAAAAAAAAATTGTTCCCATTACCTAGGTAGCTCCTAATTAATTAACTCTGGTTGTAAATGTGAAAAAAAAAACTGTTAAAAACCTTTGGTTGTAAACGTTGAAAAAAAAACTGTTACTTTTTATATATTTTTCTTTACATAGCTTTAGTAACTTAAAATATTAGAAATGTTTGTTTTTATGTTATTTTACTAATTAATTATGTTTTTAATAGTTTTTATTTATTAAAATATTGTATATTAATTGAAAAATAGTTATTTAATTACTCTCAGTTCAATTACGGTTCGATGTACGGTTCGACCTCGGTTGAACCTTTAAACCTTGAACCAGTACCTTGATCGGTTTGATAACCGGTCCGATTTTCTAAACATTGCTAAAATATGTCACGTCAGCGTCCGTTAGGTAAAGGTAACGACATGTGCTTATCCCCTCCATATTATTTTCAAAAATAAAGGTGTATACCAAAAAAAAATAGAGGAACCTAAACCAAAAGACTCTAATTTTAGAGGGACAAAAAAAATTATTGAATGAAGATCAGGAAAATTCTATAGTATCAAGGGATGAAGGAAACAAGCTCACACAGGTTACAAATTCAGAAGTGATTCCTAGCAGTGTTGATACAAGCTGTGGACAACTCAGCAATTCTGTTGTAACAAACTTGACAGCTAAGCAAGCCAGCTCAGCAAGAGAAGGTTATGGCTAACTGATTTGGGAATAGAATAGGGTGTAGCAGAGTAACAGAATAGTTATGGTGTACTCTACTTTAGCTAGTATAAATAAGGGTAGTGCATTGTAAATCGTAACAAAAATTCTACTTGTTCAATAAGATTCTTCTTCAATTCTATTTGCTCTGCAAATTTCTGATGGTATCAGAGCTCCTACACAGGGGCTCTGCTATCTTCCGTTGCATCATTCTTCCACGTTTAGGGTTTCAATCGAAAGCATGAAGATCGTGATTGTGTTCGTGTTGCTCGATTGGTGAAGTTTCTCAATTTCTTGCTTCCTGATTCTTGGTTCTGGTGCGTGATTCTTGGTTCTTGCTTCCTAATTCTTGGTTCTGGTGCGTGATTGATTTTTCCAAATTGATTTATGGCTTCAATTTACTGGTTCGATTACTTCCATGGCGAGGAAGGCAAACAACGCACACGCTGAATCTTCAGGTGTCAACAATGGAGTTCTTGATCCTTCACTTGATCCTTTGAGTCCATACTTTGTTCATCCAGGAGATGGACCTTCTACGGTTTCTGTCACACCAAAGCTGACAAGTTCAAATTACCAGACATGGATGCGTTCGATGCGAAGAGCGTTGAGCTCCAAGAACAAGTTTCGGTTCGTCGACGGAAGCATTCCAGTTCCAGATGCAGATCATCCTCTCTACTACGCTTGGGACAGGTGCAACAATCTAGTTCATACTTGGATTATGAATTCTGTTACATCTTCTATTGCACAGAATTTAGTTTACATTGAAAATGTCATTGATGTCTGGAATGAGTTGAAGGAACGGTTTTCACAAGTAGATTTGATTAGAATTTCAGAATTGCAAAGTGAAATTTACAATTTGAGACAAGGTTCATCCACAGTTACTGATTTTTTCACTGAGTTGAAGACTTTATGGGAAGAAATTGATGGTTTTAGACCATTACCTATATGCATCTGCAATGCTAGATGTCCTTGTCAGAGTCATGCTAAGTCTTACAAGGATCAAGATTACATAATCAGATTTTTGACAGGACTTAATGAAGAATTTAGTACTGTTCATTCACAAATTTTACTCATGAAACCTTTACCAACATTGAATGAGGTTTTTTCACTGGCTATCCAACAAGAGAGACAATCTGCTTCAGTGAGTTCAAGTCAGAATGTGAATGAGTCAAGTTCCTTGGTCAATGCTGTTGATTCAAGAAATGGTTATGGTAGAGGCAGAGGTCAAGGAAATCAGAGTTATAATGGAAATCAGAATTATGGTGGAAGAAGTACTATTCCTACTGCTAACACAGGAAATGGTAGAGGATATTATCAAGGCACTGGTAGAGGGAACAGAATTTGTTCACATTGTGGGAGGCCAGGCCATACTATTGACTCATGCTATAAGATCTATGGTTTTCCACCATCCTTTAGAAGATCAAATAATTCTGGATCTGTTAATAATTTCCAGTCAGATGACAATCATCATGGTGATCATGTTGTTTTGAATGAAGACAATCAATCTTTGCAATCAGAGACAAATCAGTTTTCTCATGTTAATGGCACTAGTTCCTCATCTGTTCCTGCACCATCATTCACAGGTTTTACACCAGAGCAATGTCAGAAACTTTTAAGCTTGATTCAAGGAACTGCTGAGAATCAATCTGCAAGATCTTCACATGTCAACCAGCTAAGGATTCAAGAGCATCCACATCATATTAATCAATTTCATGCTCAACATAAGTCTCATGATACTTCTCATGTTACAGGGAAAGGTAGAACCATAATTTTATCTTCTTACACTACTTCTGCACAAGCTTGTAGCTCCTGGATATTAGATTCAGGAGCCACTGATCATGTGTGTTCTTCATTGGATTTGTTTCATACATATTACAAGATAAGACCTATTCATGTCCAGTTACCTAATGGTACCATTGTCAATGCTCATTTGGCAGGTACTGTTGTTTTCTCTCCAATGTTATCCATAAGAAATGTTCTTTTTGTACCACAATTCAGCTTTAACATTGTCTCTACTTCCAAATTGTGTAAACACTTATCTTGTGTTGTCCAATCCTATTATTCACACTCTTTGATATAGGACCTCAATTCCCAGAAGATGATTGGTTTGGCTAAGCAGGAGGGAGGCTTATACTACTTGATGGTTGATGGTCTAGAGGGTCAGCCAGAAGAGCAGAAAGCACAGGGAGAGTCAAGAGTTAATACAGCTACTACTACAGCCACTTCTACAGTAATACCTAGTTCAGTCTTATGGCACTTTAGATTAGGACATTTGTCCAAAGATAAACTTCTTGCTATGACTAAGTCTCATCCTTATATTCATGTAAATAAGGCATTAGCCACTGCTTTAGTTTGTGATGTATGCCATATGGCTAGACAAAAGAGATTACCTTACTCTTTGAGCATAAATAAAGTTGTAAAACCTTTTGACTTACTTCACTTTGATATCTGGGGTCCTTTTTCCATGACAACAGTACATGGCCATAAGTATTTTTTAACTATTGTTGATGATAATACTAGATATCTATGGATAATCATGCTGAAACAGAAATCAGAAGTATCTTCTAAGGTTCAGGACTTTGTGATGTATGCTAAGACTCAGTTTGGTGCTGATGTTAAAACTATTAGAACAGATAATGGGCCTGAGTTTACACTTCATAATTTCTATACTTCTAGAGGCATTGTTCATGAAACCTCTTGTGTAGAGTGTCCCCAACAGAATGGAAGAGTTGAAAGAAAACATCAAGACATTTTTAACATAGGGAGAGCATTACTGTTTCAGTCTAAATTGCCAAAACAATACTGGAATTATGCAGTACAACATGCAGTGTTTTTGATCAATAGAGTACCAACTGTAGTTCTGCATAATAAATCACCCTATGAACTTTTATACAAGCAGCCACCAGACTTGACAGACCTCAAGGTTTTTGGATCTTTGTGTTATGTATCCACTCTACACAATGTTAGGCACAAGCTAGATCCTAGAGCTCGAAAGTGTGTTTTTCTAGGATATAGACCTGGTACAAAGGGTTATGTTGTGCTAGACATGATAAGTAGAGCCTTGAGTGTCTCAAGAAATGTAATTTTCTATGATCATATTCTGCCTTATCATCAGTCAGAAGCAATGCCATGGTCTGTTTTTACAGCAGAGAATGAGGATGCTGAGGGCCCTAGTATTGATCTTTTGCAAGATTCACTTGTTCCTGCAGCTTTCTCTAATTCTCTGGCTGATTTGTTGGCTTCAATTCCCTCAGCAGATGCTACATCAGTTCAGGTGTCTCTTCCAAGTCCAACATCTCCATCAACAACTTCTGTTTCTGATCAGACAAGGAGATCTACACGACCTAGACATCAACCATCACATCTCAGAAACTTTGTTCTTCATATAGCCTCTTCCTCTTGTAAGGCTAGCCTTATCTTCAGGTACTAAATATCCTATCTATGACTATATGTCCTATTCTAATTTGTCTATCCCATATCATGCATATGTCATGTCTCTGTCTCTTGATTCTGAACCCCATTCTTATGCTGAGGCTTCCAAACACAAATGTTGGGTAGATGCCATGAATTTAGAAATCACTACTTTAGAGGCTAATGGAACATGGAGCCTAGTGCCACTACCTCCTAATGTTGTACCTATTGGTAATAAATGGGTTTATAAAATCAAAAGGAAGGCAGATGGTACAGTAGAGAGGTACAAAGCTCGCTTAGTAGCTAAAGGCTATAATCAGATTGAAGGGATAGATTATTTTGACACATTCTCACCAGTAGCTAAACTTACTACTGTCAGAATGGTTTTAGCCCTTGCATCTCTGAACAATTGGCATTTGCATCAATTAGATGTCAATAATGCTTTCCTTCATGGAGATCTATATGAGGATGTGTATATGAAGATACTAGAAGGGGTTTCTTGTGTTGATTCTGGAAAAGTCTGCAAGCTTCATAAGTCTTTATATGGACTTAAACAAGCTAGTAGGCAATTGTAAGACCTGGATTTACAGAGCAAGTTAATTTCCGACTCACGCGTAGAATCAGTGTAAGCGTGATAGGAGTTTGATTTTGAGAAATATTAATGAAGAAGAAAGTTCAGGAATTGCTTGAGGAATGTTGCGTAGTTGTTTTGGGAGTTAGTGCGAGTCGTCTGCACACTTGCCTTATGGCGAGCGTGTCCAGAATAGGCTAATTTCGCTTTTAAAGCAACGTATTAAGTGAGATTTCAAATCCTTGGAAAATTTAAAGGTTCTCTTTATTTTTCCTTCGACCAGTGTTTCATTTCGGAACCCTGGACTGTACGCACGATAGTATTCACTTTTCGGAAGTCCGACGACGCTAATTTCTTTGCTTCGAAACCCTAAATTCAATCGCTGGATGAAGACTTTTTCTATTCGGGACTTCTAACGAAGTTTCCGTCCGCATTGCCAGATTTGTTTCGACGTTTCCAATCTTTCTCCAGAACAAAGTTTTGTCGTCCGACATTCACAGCAAAAAGTAGTTTTTCGGGACAGATTAACTTACACCGCTTTTGGGATTTTAGATATCGTTTTCCCCAAATGTCAGAGATTTGTTTTGAGTTCTGGAATTCTGTCGCCAGAATCTCTCTTAGAATTCATCGGTGAACGTGCTGCAAAAATCGGAATCGCGAAATTTTCATTTTCCCACGATTTCACCTGCCTATAAATAGTAAAAAAATCAAAATATCTTCATTTCTTCCATCTTGGGGCCGCGAGTTTAGGGGAGGAGAGGGAGAAGAATTTTTCGCCGAAACTTGACCGATCTTCGCGCAGTTCGTCCCTACTTCAAGGTATCGAGGTAACTAGCTTGATTCTTACCTCTGATCACTGTTTCTACTGTGTTTCTTTAGTCGTTTCTGTGCTCAAAGTTTCGAGCTTTTCGTAAAACTGTCCGGTTTTCTTGATTTTTCGCTTGGGGTTTGTTCTCTACGTGCCCAAGAGCCTAAAACCTCCGTCGGTATTCGCCGATTTGGATCGAGTTGTCAAGGATCTGAAAAACTGATTCAAAACCCTTTTTGGCGCACATTTCAAAACTTTACTGTCGAAAAGTTTTAATCTGACTTTGTGCCTTTAGGATTAGTTGTCACGGATGTCGTTAGGATCATTGTTGTCAAATTTGTTTTCCGAAATGATAACTTTGAGGTTTTGAGCTTTTATTTTGGACCAAAATGCCCCTGAACAGCCGTATTTCGATCCGATCGTCCGAAAATTGTTCCGAAAGTTTCTTTGCCTTAGTTTTACCCTAAAACTACCTTGTAAACAGATTTGATCGAAGAAAAAGAGCCGAAGCCCTTTTTCCTTTTTGGCCGAGAGCTTGTAGTGAGGGGGGGAGTTTTTCGTTTTCGAAAACTTGTCTTTTCGTACTCGATTGTTGTATTCTGAAGCTTTAATGCTTTGTCTATCGTTAATTTGTTGTATGGTGATCGAGCTAATCGATTTTGTTTGGATTTCTGCTTTGTTTTCTCCGAGGTTCAGTTGAAGGGACTTTGGATATTGTAGAGCAATCTTGTGAAGGATATTGTAACCACGAGACTGGAGCAGCTCGAGGTCAGGGCAACTTACTTATTAGCTATGACTGTATGATAGGCGTCGAGAAATTCGACTTATGCTTTGTGTTGATATGGATTATGATGATGAACTGATGTTATGATGTTGTCTATAACTTATGATGTTGAGATGTTGTTGAATGGTGCGTTCTGACGCGACTTCGGAGTGGGGATTCATTGATCTGGTGTTCTTTGATATTTCGGGTTGGATGAACAACCCTAGGCAAGTTCAAACTTGGGGTTTGAGACTTAGCCATTCGTTGGTATTCGTTGGAATGCTTAGACTTTCCCCGGGAAACTTCTTTTGGAGGATTTTTGGAAAAATTAGAATGATTAGAATTTCGAAAACTAGAGACTTTGGGAGACTTAGAATTTGAGAAATAAACTCATAACTTGACTAATCCAATTCGAAACGTGTTTACTAAACGAATAAATATAGGGAACCTAAAGGGGAAAGTGATTGCGAAAGACGGGGAAAAATCGACTTTTGTTGTGGGTTTTGGAGAATTGTTGGACACTAGGGGGGAAAATGATTGCGAAAGATGGGGAAAAGTCGTCAAGTCTTGAAGTTACTGGGAATTGGGGAAAGCCACTAAGGTGAGCTATGGTGATGATTGAAAGTCACCGAGTACTTTAGTACTCTTATTGTTGGGGTTGTGTTGTATTGACCGACACTAACCCTGGGTTTCGACATTGGGTTTTGTTGTTGGAGTTGTGTTGTATTGACCGACACTAAACTCCTGAGTACTTTAGTACTCTTGTTGTTTGAGTGGTGTTGTATTGACCGACACTAACTCTAGGTTTTTGTTGTTTGAGTGGTGTTGTATTGACCGACACTAACTCTAGGTTTTTGTTGTTGGAGTTGTGTTGTATTGACCGACACTAACTCTTAGGTCTTGTTGTTTGAGTTGTGTTGTATTGACCGACACTAACTCTAGGTTTTGGTTGTTGGAGTTGTGTTGTATTGACCGACACTAACTCTTGGGTTTTTGATATTGGGTTTTGGGCTAAACACTTGTGTTGTGAGGACGATTCGATGTTTGGCTAACCATATTGCATCATGCATCATTTGGTGAATAACGGGAATGGTTCACCAATGCATCATTTGGTGAAGAACGGGAATGCTTCACCGATGCATATTCGATGAGGAACGGGAATGCTTCATTGATGGTGAATAACGGGAATGGTTCACCAATGCATCATTTGACAAAGAACGGGAATGCTTTGTCAAGGATGAAGAACGGGAATGCTTCATCCATAGTGAAGAACGGGAATGCTTCACTAGTGGCGAACGGGAACGCGTCACAATTATCCGGATCATATTGATTGCATTTCACGCATACATTCATTCTTACTGGAATTGTGTGCTGGTTGATTTATTGAAGCATAGTTAGAGTCAATAACATGCTAGGATTATTTATATATATATCAACATATATATCTATACCCCATATCACATGTTGAGTGTATATCTACTTTTTTCCGTGAGTTGACCCTAGCGGCTTGGCTTTGGTTACATGTTTGTGTTTGGGCGGTCGGCCTGCTGCCAGATGTCGATGGCCGACTGGTTTTCGATGGTCTCTCCCTCGGGGGGGATCAGGTATGAGCTGGTGGATCGTGATGCCCCCACCGCTTGGGTGATCGATGTTGCGGGTCACCGAGCGACGTACCGGGGAAGGGTCATGGAGGACCGGACGGATGAGCGAGGACGCTTGACGAGAGGAGTGCTACGACGTATGGAGCTGAGCTTTGACTTGCCGCCCTCAGTTCACTGTGGACCAGGTTGTAACACCCCGATTTCGGTGGCGTCACTTTAGTAACCAAAAGTAAACTTAATGCGGAAAAACGTGAAATATTTTTTTTTCGATAATAACTAAGACAAGACTGAATTAAATAAAACCCGAATGCGAAAAGCAATAGAACTAAAATACAATATATAAACAGCCCTCGCTGTAAGTAGCAACCTCGTCACGAGTAACCTCCAGTGACGGAAAGAAAAGTGCAACGCCCGTAGGAAATATGTACAAACCAAATAAAAAGGTGAAGTGTCCGCAACACCATCCCTCAAAACTGAGAATAAGTCAGCCCAGATGGCCTAAAACAAGGCCTCCTAAGTCCAACCAACTCCCTGTGATTCCCGTAAAGAAACCACACAAAAAGCTATAGGTGGGAAACTACCCTGTTCCAAAAGGAACAAAATGATGTTCAGAGCTAGGACTCTACTCCTACACTAATCCCATCTCGAGGAGCTCACACTAACACTCAATCCTACATGCTAGCATGATCGTCGTCCGAATTCGAAATCCAGAACGACCTAGTCTACATACACCATCCGTCCTCCTCTCGCAACCGCGATACGCTCCAGTTCCTGCATCTCAACCCTAGTTCCTGCATCTCAACCCTAGTTCCTCCCGAAGGATGAACCATCATGAATCAGCCCGCCAAAGACATCTGACAAAGGGCGTTTGTTCGCCAAAGCACACACAGAAGACGCGAGGGTCAACTCCAAAGAATTATATAAATAATACCACCAATAGATACCATTAAAGGATTAGCCACTTAGGCTTATAACTAGGGATAACATCCTAGGGTTGCATTATTCCACAAAGAATATAACGACAGTAAAACACAGTTAACATGCATCAAGTAGAACTAACAAGTATCAAACACACTCATCACTAAGTCAGTATGCATGTTGCATGAAATGATATGCAGGTTAACCCAGTTAACCACATGCATTCCGGAAAGGGATGGACATCAAACGGATCAGCCCTAACACCAGCCACGGTGGAACCATTTCGGCCCGCGTGCCTCTTACACCACACAAAGGTGTAAGATCAAGTTTTGATCTAGTAGTACAACTCTATGTTTTGATGATTACAAGTTAACCTTTTGATATGAACAATTGTGGTACTCTAACGTGTTTTTCTGAGTGTGCTATTTGCAGGTTCTGACCTCAACTCAATCTCACACAAATCAGAAGCACTGTGTATAAAGAGTGACCCAAGCAACGCTTTCGCATTCACCATGTTCAGTATGAACAGTGGAAAAGCTTCAGAAGTTCTGAAGTTATACAAACTCTGATGTGGACTCAGTCACTAGAAGTTCTGAAGATCCAGAAAGTCTGATAACCAAGAAACACTGAAGGCTCAGATGTTCTGATGGTGTAGAAGACTCTGAAGATCCAGAAGCTGAATAGTGGAAACTCTGAAGTCCAGAAGCAAGAAACTCTGAAGGCCATGTTCTTCCCTCTGAGTTCAGAATCAGAAGATACAATGGTCAGAGGATCTGTGCTTTCCCTCTGACTCTGATCAACCGGCTTCACAAGTTCCAATACGAAGCATTCCCCTGATCAGAAGTCTCCTAGGTTTAAAGGTCGCGTCGCTATCCAAGTACAAAAGCTACTGTACCTTCCTGACGACCTACCTAACGTTCTCAGCCACAGCAGAAGCTGGATTTTCCAGAACTGCCCTCCAACGGTAGCATTTCCCATGCATCGCTCAACCCTAATCCTTGGAGTATATAAAGAGGCTGAAGACTGAAAGAAACGGCTAGAAGTATTCACATACGCAAGACATATTCGAAAATCTTCTAAGTTTTCTTTCATCTGAAATTCATTGAGTTTACTATTAGCTTTTTAGACGCAAATCTCTTGTAAACAATTCTTTGATAAACAGTTTGTTTAGTTCCTTTAGGAGATCAAGGTTGATCGGATCCTAGAGAAGACTAAGAGAGTGAATCTTAGTGTGAGCTAAGTCAGTGTAATTGTTAGTCACTTGTAGGTTTCAAGTGCAGTTGTAACTATTACCTGATTAGTGGATTGCCTTCATTCTAAGAGGGAAGAAATCACCTTAACGGGTGGACTGGAGTAGCTTGAGTGATTTATCAAGTGAACCAGGATAAAATCCTTGTGTGCTTTTCTATCTCTTATCTTTAGCACTTAAGTTCTCGAAAGATTTGTCAAAATCTTTAAGGTGGAAGTTTTATACTGAAAACGTTATTCAAACCCCCCCTTTCTACCGTTTTTCATACCTTCAATTGGTATCAGAGCCAGGTTCTGATTACCACACCTAACAGTGTTCAGTGATCCGGGCCGGTGTGAAAAACAATGGCTGCCACCACCAGTGAAACTCAAAGAGATGGTTACAATGCAAAGCCTCCTATGTTCGACGGTCAAAGGTTCGAATATTGGAAAGATAGACTGGAAAGTTTCTTTCTGGGTTTCGATGCAGATCTCTGGGATATTATTGTGGATGGCTACGAGCGTCCAGTTGATGCAGATGGCAAGAAGATCCCAAGGTCAGAGATGACTGCAGATCAAAAGAAGCTGTACTCACAACATCACAAAGCAAGAGCAATTCTTCTAAGTGCTATTTCCTATGAAGAGTACCAGAAGATTACAGATCGTGAGTTTGCAAAAGGCATTTTCGAATCTCTGAAGATGTCTCATGAAGGAAACAAGAAAGTCAAAGAATCAAAGGCATTGTCTTTGATCCAAAAGTATGAATCCTTCATCATGGAGCCAAATGAGTCCATTGAAGAAATGTTCTCCAGATTTCAGTTGCTTGTAGCTGGCATACGACCTCTCAACAAGAGCTACACAACAAAATATCATGTCATAAGGGTCATCAGGTGTCTTCCTGAAAGTTGGATGCCTTTGGTGACTTCAATAGAGCTCACAAGAGACGTTGAGAATATGAGTTTAGAAGAACTCATCAGCATTTTGAAATGCCATGAGCTGAAGCGCTCAGAGATGCAAGATCTGAGGAAAAAGTCCATAGCCTTGAAATCCAAATCTGAAAAGGCTAAGGTTGAGAAGTCAAAAGCTCTTCAAGCTGAAGAAGAGGAATCTGAAGAAGCATCAGAAGATTCTGATGAAGATGAGCTGACTCTGATCTCCAAGAGACTCAACCGCATCTGGAAGCACAGGCAGAGCAAGTTCAAAGGCTCTGGAAAGGCAAAAGGAAAGTATGAGTCCTCAGGCCAGAAGAAGTCCTCAATCAAGGAAGTCACATGCTTTGAGTGCAAAGAATCTGGGCACTACAAAAGTGATTGTCCAAAGTTGAAGAAGGACAAGAAACCAAAGAAGCACTTCAAGACCAAGAAGAGTCTGATGGTGACCTTTGATGAATCAGAGTCAGAGGATGTTGACTCTGATGGTGAAGTCCAAGGACTCATGGCGATTGTCAAAGACAAAGGAGCAGAGTCAAAGGAAGCTGTTGACTCTGACTCAGAATCAGAAGGAGATCCTAACTCAGACGATGAAAATGAGGTATTCGCTTCTTTCTCTACCTCTGAACTGAAACATGCATTGTCTGATATTATGGATAAGTATAACTCCTTATTGTCTAAGCATAAGAAGCTTAAAAAGAACTTATCTGCTGTTTCCAAGACTCCTTCTGAACATGAGAAAATTATCTCTGATTTGAAAAATGATAATCATGCTTTGATCAATTCTAACTCTGTGCTTAAGAACCAGATTGCTAAGTTAGAAGAAATTGTTGCCTGTGATGCCTCTGATTGTAGAAATGAATCTAAGTATGAAAAGTCTTTTCAAAGATTCCTAGCTAAAAGCGTGGATAGAAGCTTAATGGCTTCAATGATCTATGGCGTAAGCAAAAATGGAATGCATGGCATTGGCTATTCTAAACCAATTAGAAATGAGCCCTCTGTGTCTAAAGCTAAATCCTTGTATGAATGCTTTGTTCCCTCTGGTACCATATTGCCTGATCCTGTACCTGCTAAAGTTGCTAAAAACCCTCTTAAAAAGGGATCCTTCTCTATGACTAAATATCATGCAAATATTCCTTTAAAATATCATGTTGAGACACCCAAGGTGATCAGAACCTCTGGGGCAACTAACAAGAGAGGACCCAGAAAGTGGGTACCTAAGGACAAGATTATCTATGTTGCAGATATCCTTGATAGCTCCACTGAAACACCAATCATGGTATCTGGACAGTGGATGCTCGCGTCACATGACGGGAGAAAGGCGTATGTTCCGAGAGCTGAAACTTAAGCCTGGAGGCGAAGTTGGCTTTGGAGGAAATGAAAAGGTCAAAGCTAGTTGAAAAGTTTGCAGATTTAAGCATTAATGTTTCTGACAAAGGCAAAGCTCCAGAGGAAGATGAGCCAGAGGAAGATGAACCAGAGGAAGAAGCTGGTCCCTCTAACTCACAAACTCTGAAGAAGAGCAGAATCACTGCAGCTCACCCTAAGGAATTGATTCTGGGCAACAAAGACGAACCAGTCAGAACCAGATCTGCCTTCAGACCCTCTGAAGAGACCTTGCTCAGTCTGAAAGGATTGATGTCCTTAATTGAACCCAAGTCCATAGATGAAGCTCTTCAGGACAAGGATTGGATTCTGGCCATGGAAGAAGAACTGAATCAATTTTCCAAGAACGATGTTTGGAGCTTAGTGAAGAAGCCTGAGAGTGTCCATGTTATTGGAACGAAGTGGGTATTCAGAAACAAGCTGAATGAGAAAGGAGATGTAGTCAGAAACAAGGCAAGGCTAGTTGCTCAAGGCTACAGCCAGCAGGAAGGAATAGACTACACTGAAACATTTGCTCCAGTAGCAAGACTGGAGGCAATCAGATTGTTGATCTCTTTCTCAGTAAATCACAACATAGTTCTACATCAGATGGACGTAAAGAGTGCCTTCCTAAATGGTTATATCTCAGAGGAAGTCTATGTTCATCAACCCCCAGGTTTTGAAGATGAGAAGAAACCAGACCATGTGTTCAAATTGAAGAAATCACTCTACGGTCTGAAGCAAGCTCCCAGAGCATGGTATGAGAGACTTAGCTCATTCCTTCTGGAGAATGAGTTTGTAAGGGGTAAAGTAGATACAACTCTTTTTTGCAAGACTTATAAAGATGATATCTTAATTGTGCAAATTTATGTTGATGATATTATATTTGGTTCTGCTAATCAATCTCTATGCAAAGAATTTTCTGAGATGATGCAGGCTGAATTTGAGATGAGTATGATGGGAGAATTAAAGTACTTTCTGGGAATACAAGTTGATCAAACACCAGAAGGAACATATATCCATCAGAGCAAGTACACTAAAGAACTTCTGAAGAAGTTCAATATGCTGGAATCTACAGTGGCCAAGACTCCAATGCATCCTACATGCATTCTGGAGAAAGAAGATAAAAGTGGTAAAGTATGTCAGAAGCTCTATCGTGGCATGATAGGTTCACTTCTATACTTAACTGCATCTAGGCCAGACATACTATTTAGTGTTCACTTATGTGCTCGTTTCCAATCAGATCCAAGGGAAACCCACTTAACTGCTGTTAAGAGGATCCTAAGGTATCTGAAAGGCACCACTAACCTTGGCTTGATGTATAAGAAAACATCAGAGTATAAGCTTTCAGGTTACTGTGATGCTGATTATGCTGGAGATAGAACAGAGAGAAAGAGTACTTCTGGAAATTGTCAATTTCTGGGAAGCAATCTAGTCTCATGGGCAAGCAAGAGGCAATCAACCATTGCACTATCAACTGCAGAGGCAGAATATATCTCAGCAGCAATATGCAGCACTCAGATGCTCTGGATGAAACATCAGCTGGAGGATTATCAGATCCTTGAGAGCAATATCCCAATCTATTGTGATAACACTGCTGCAATCTCATTGAGTAAGAATCCTATCTTGCATTCAAGGGCAAAGCACATTGAGGTAAAGTATCACTTTATTAGAGATTATGAACAGAAGGGCGTACTTCTTCTGAAGTTTGTTGATACTGACCATCATTGGGCAGATATCTTTACAAAGCCCTTAGCAGAGGATAGATTTAATTTTATTCTGAAAAATCTAAACATGGACTTTTGTCCAGAGTGAAGATGGATCAGAACCTCTGACTATGATACTTCTTGATCAGAAGATGTCTAGTCCAGAAGGTAACTCAATCAGAGTGTGTGTACCCACTGGTACTGACTCTGAAGCTGAGACAACAACACGTGTGTCAGTATTTCTGGTGCATAGTTCCTTGTGCCCGTGTGACAGTCTGTTATGATTGCGTGTAGATATGCTTCTCTCCTGTGTGTGATTGTGCATTTACTGTTACTATCTATCTTTAATTTTCAACCGTTGATCTTAAAGTGCTTTTTGAATCAACAACGGTTATTTGATAAAACCCACTATACACACACGATCTCTGTCACTTCCGGTTTTCACTCTCGCTCTCTCTGCTTTTTCAAAAACCGCTTTTCTCGATTTCTCTCTCGATCTCTCTTCATCTTCCAACCTTCATCTTCTACCTCAAACCTTCAACCGCTTCAAAAATGGTGAGACAAACCAGAAGATCTACTGCAGATGCACCTCAGTTCCCTCACATGGTAGTTGGCCTAGCAACGGGTCAAAGGGGCCCTGAGAATCCGACACCAGATCAAGGTCAGGCTCTAGAGCAGATTGTTCCAATTGCAGAACGGGGCTGTGCCGTTCACTGCGTATATCCTCCTGAGGAACTCCAAGTCCTGGCAGAATGGAGATTCAACCTCGACAACCTGGCTACAAATGGGTATGATCTTCGTCCTGAAGTCCAAGCTCAAGGTTGGGGAAATTACTTCAACAGACTTCGAGGACCGGTGTATGATAGATTGGTCAAGGAATTCTGGAAGCACGCCGACTGCGATGATACTCAGGTGGTATCTCATATTCTTGGCAGAAAGATCATCATCACGGAGAAGTCCTTCGTGAACTTGCTGGGTGCAGACACTGCTTATGGGTATCGTTTCCAACTCACGGAATCGAAGCTGAAACCCAGCACCAAGGATACAATCAACCAGGCTCTGTACACCACCTTCAAACCGGGCAAGACGAGTTACAAGGTGATGGACCTTCACCCCAAACTCAGGATCTGGCACAAGATCCTGCTCCACTGCATAAACCAGAGACCGAAGGGCAGTTCTCCGGACTACATCAACTTCAACCAGAAGGTGATGTTGTTCTTCATCCAAGACCAGAAGAAGATCTGCATTCCCTACTTCCTGTTCTCCTACTTGAAGGAATGCATCCGGAAGTCTCGCACCACTGCCTCCATCAAGTCAGCAATCAAATATATCCCCTTTGGGAGACTGCTCTCAGACTTTCTCATTGAAAGCAACCTGGTGCAAGATCTGGTCAATGCTGGATGTGTAGAGGATCTGAGCACCATGGTCAGTGATGTCTTCACTGCCAACTCTCTGAAGAAGATGGGTTTTGTGAGACCCAAGATTTTAAGCTTAGAATAAATTAGTGAAATTCCTTATTAACGAATAAGTTCGATGTATCGTGAAGGGAAACCTGAACAAGAGTTTATTGGATGAAATAAATTTATGAAGGAGAAGGTTCAGGAAAAGTTCAAGGATTGTATCAAAACCGATAAAAGTATAGCACGACTAACATTCGCCTAATCTTAGGTCAAAGACACTAGTAAATAGCTAATTTACACTTTAGGACGCGATGGAAACTAATTCCAAAAATCTTCAGAGAAATGTTAGAATTTCTCTTATTCGTCAGTAAACAAGTATTTCGATGCGAAACCCTGGAATGTACGAACGTCAAATTCCAATTCTCGGAAGTTTGCCGAAACGGAATCCCTGATAGTTCAAAAACCCTAAAATCGACGGACGATGAAGACTTTTTCTATTCGGAGCTTCAAATAAAGATTTCATCCGCGCACGCCCACTCTAATCGACGTTCCGAATCTTTCTTCAGAAGGAAGTTTCTGCATCCGAGGTCAAAAGCATAAAGTGCATAAAGTGCATTTTTAAGCCGGTAAACATTAAAAACAAGCCTCGAAAACCAAAAATCATACTGATATTTCTTTGGAGAATTAGAAGATTCAGCGGGAAGAATATCGTGTCTAAAATACGTTGGAATCAGTAGGAAAAATCGGAATCGCGAAATTCTCATTTTTCTGCATTTCCCATTTCCTATATATAGTATGAAAAATGAAAAAAAAAAACAAAAAAATTCACAAACACACACACACGGCCGAGGGGTGCAAGGAGGAAAAAGGAAGAAGTTGATTTTCGTCGTTTCTTGCCCGATTGCTTCACCGTTCGTTGCTAATCGAAGACATCGAGGTATAGTTACTATCCCTCACTTCTGATCGTCAGATCTGTCGACTTTTTCTATGTTTTTCTGAGCTCAAAGTTTGGAGCTTTTTTTAAAACTGTCCAAATAAGCTGATTTTGGTGTCTAAACTTAATGCCCACGTGCTCTAGAGCATGAATATCCAGTTGTTTTCGACTGAATCCTGCCGAATCGTCGCAGAGGTCAAGTTTTCTGAAAATACCCATTTTCTGACAGAGGTTCCGCTTTTTGGATCAAAAACTCTCGACTGAGCTTAGCTTCAGTAGGATTAGTTGTTATAAATGTCGTTAGGATCGAGCTCATCAAATTTGTTTTTCGAAATTCTGATTTTGAGTTTCCGAGCTAAAAATAATGACCAAAATACCCCTGCGACAATTTTCGACCCGATAATTTTTCTGAGAGTTTCCCTGGCCTAGATATCGCCTAAGAATACCTAGGGATTGATTTAGATCGAAGAAAAAGTTCGAAAACCCTATTTTCTATAGTGGCCGAAACCTATTTGCTTGGGTACCGTGTCCAAAAATAATTTTTGAGTCTCTATGACCTGAGCCATTGCGTAGCTCTTTCCATTGTGGAAATTTTGGCGCCGGTTTCGTGTCATTCCGAGTTCTGTAGCTCAAGTTATGCACGGTTTAGCGAATAAAGTGTTTTTGTACAAAACCTGAATCGAGTCAAAACTCATCCATTCGGGGGAAGCCCTTCCATTCGTGCCTAAATGTTGTACTCTGAAGTTTCTTGAGCTTAGTCGAACATTAGTTAGGATTGTTTCGACTGTATCGACTTGTGATTGATTCATTATTGCCTTGTTTGCTCAAAGGTTCAATTGTGGAAACTTTGGGATTGACTGAACAAGCTTGTGAGGGAGACCTACACCGCGAGACTGGAACAACTCGAGGTTAGGGCAACTTACTTACTAGCTATTTTTGTGTGTAGGCGTCGATAAATTCGACTTGAATGTATTGTGATCGTGAGTGGCAACTCACCGTTATTAGTTAATGACCTAGAGTCGACTTGTTCGACTTATTTGTTAAATTCTGCACAAATATTGCATGAACTGTTCTGAAAAATGTTTTCTAGAGGCTTCGACCGAGTGAACTTATATGAGACGTGTGTCTCCGTTTTCTGAGAGGCTTCGGCCGTTTACTGGTTTCTGTCTTATCGCTTTCTAGTGGACATGACAGGGTTATGTTTTGCAGCACTGCATTAATGTTTCATCGCTCAATAGAGCTTGATTTATTTGTGTTTAAGATTAAATTGTGCTGACTGTATTCGTGCATTTAATGCGACTTTCGGAGTGTGGATTACACTTATCTTCGTCATGGCAATGACGGGTTTGTTTTGGGAATGTTTGATAGGTCGAACCAAGGTTCGAGCCTTTATTGTTTTAGGAATCGAGACCTTCCCGGGGAATTACTTGGGTTTATTGGGATCTTTTTACTTATAGAGTTTTGAAACAAACGAAATCAGAACTTGATTTGTAAATGAAATTCATAATACACTAATCAAAGATAGAACACTTTTAAATAATGATGATAACCTCTTGGAAAAGACTTAGGATGTGAAAATGGTTTGGAAAACGGGAAGGGTCGACAATCTAAGTGTGAGGAAAACTCTGAGTGCGATAGCACCTTTTGTTCCTTTAGTGGTTTATCTAGCCATCCAAAGGATGAGCCTGGGATGATTGGAAAGTCCCCAAGTGCGAGTGCACCATCTTTGCTCATTGAGCAGCCTTTCGGCCATCGAGCTGATGAGCCTGAGTAAATTGAAAAGTCACTGAGTGCGAGCAGCATTCTCCTTGTTCGTTGAACAGTCTATTCGACCATCGAGCTGGTGAGTCAAAGTAACTTGAAAAGTCACTGAATGCCAGATGCATTCTTTTGCTCGTTGAGCAGTTTGTTTGGCCATCGTGACGGTGAGCCCAAGTGACTAGTAAAGTTACCAAATGCGATTAGCACTTCTTTGTTTACCTTAGAGTATTGTAGAGACAATGTACTCTAGCTAGACACGCGTGCCTTGGTGAGGACGATTCGTTGTTTGGCTAACCATATTGCATTCATGCATACATTTCTTGGAAAGTGTGCTGCTTTCCGAAGGACGATATCAGATCGGACTTCAACGGAGCTAGATGCCCCAAATGGAGCTAGCTGCTTCACAAGAGCGTGCTGCTTCACAGGAGCGTGCTGCTTCATAAAAGCGAGGTGCTTTAGCGAAGCGAGGTGCTTGGCTTGTCCCATCCATCGAGATGGTGACATTTTATCCGGATCATCTTTTGAGCATGACATTGCACTGGCACGCCATGCACCTAACCATACTTGTGAATGTTATTGTGATTTGTTGTTGATAAACATCGTTATATATATCTTGATGATTTTATGTTGATAAACATGCTATGTATCAACCTTAGGGTAGGCAATACATGACTTATACGTATATATACAACATATATATATACCCCCTTTATCACATGTTGTTTGTATTATCTATTTTATTCCGTGAGTTGACCCTAGCGCCTTGGCTTTGTGTGTATGTTTGTGTTTGGGCGGTCGGCCTGCTGCCAGGCGTCCGTCAGCCGGTTCATGATGATTCGTTGTGCGGGAAAGACCCGGAGCGTAATGACTATTACTGAAGCTTTCGACGAGGACCCGGACTTCAGGTCTGATCGAGGAAGGGTCGATGAAAGTAGTGTGGGTTATGGGTGGTTAGAGTCTTTGAGATGGTTGTTAGAGTCATAGCTCTGATTGTCATTCCTTATTTTGGGGCAGGGCAGGTCCCCGACTATTAGCTTTTCATGTGATTCCCTTCCATGAGGATCACAGGGAGTTTGTCGGACGTAGGAAGTCTTTTGAGGCCGTTTTGGGCCGACTTACTTTCGTTGGAGGACTGTACTCAGAATATTTAACCTTTGTTTTAGTTTGTACATATTTGCCCACGGGCACTACCTTTCCGTCACTGGAGGTCACTCGTGACGATGTTTAGTTGCAGCGAGGGCTGTGCTTGTATTGTATATTAATCGCTGTTAATCGCGATTGGGTTGAGTCTTTATTTTCGACAAGTCTTTTTATTTAAACAAAACAAAAAAAAAATACCTGCTTTTTCCGCTTTATTTTATTTTGAGTTACTAAAGTGACGCCACCGAAATCGGGGTGTTACATTGTGGTATCAGAGCTTGTCGAGTCTTTCGGGAGTCTTTGGGGAATAGGTCTTCTGTGCTAGGTTGTGTGACTCTGCAAAGAGTGAAAATTGATTGTCTGCCAAGCGATCTTCGCTTTAATTGATTGAAGTTGCTACCTAATCATATTGTATAGCTATGCATAATACTATCTTATGATTGGTACTGACTGTTTGCTAAATGAATACAGAACATGGTGAACGCGAACCAACTTGCTGAGATGGTGGCCACTTTGGTCCAGGCAATGACTGTACAAACGAATGACAATGCACATAGGCGTGCTGCTGAGGATGCACGTGAGCTACACCGGCTTCAGAGGGAAGCAGCCCTGGACCAGAACAGGGGACTGAATGATTTTAGAAGGCAGGATCCACCCAAGTTCACGGGTGGGACTGACCCGGACAATGCGGATCTATGGATCCAAGAGATAGAGAAGATTTTCGAAGTACTGCAGACGGCGGAGGGGGCCAAGGTGGGCCTGGCAACTTATCTGCTGCTGGGCGATGCTGAGTACTGGTGGAGGGGTACCAGAGGAATGATGGAAGCAAATAATGTGGAAGTGAACTGGGCTTCATTTCGTGCTGCTTTTCTGGAGAAGTATTTTCCAGATAGTGCCCGTGACGAGCGTGAGGCACAGTTTCTGACTCTTCGTCAGGGTAGCATGTCCATTCCGGAATATGCTGCTAAGCTGGAATCGTTGGCCAAACACTTCCGATTCTTCCGCAATGGGGTCGATGAACCCTACATGTGCAAACGCTTTGTGAATGGGCTGAGGCCTGACATTGAGGACTCAGTGAAATCGTTGGGAATCATGCGCTTCCAGTCCTTGGTTGAGAAAGCCACCGAAGTGGAGTTAATGAAGAACAAGAGGTTGAATCGTGCTGGAAATGGAGGACCAGTAAGGTCAGGTCCTCAGAACTATAAAGGAAGAGGTAAATTCAAACAGAGGAGGCCGTATCAGCATCCAGAGGGGAGAAGTTTTACCCCAAGATCTTATAAGCCTTTGACTACTGCCACTCCAGGGGTAGGAAGCCAATCAGCACACCCAGAGGTGACATGTTTCAGGTGTGGAAAGAACGGACACTATGCTAATGCATGTCTGAACCAAGGGCCTCGATGTTTCAATTGCAACCAGCCAGGGCATGTGGCCGTCGATTGTAGGGCACACAAGGTGGAGCCAACTATTAATGCTGTGAAAGGAAAGCGCCCTGCTGCTGGAGGAAGAGTTTATATCATGGACTGTGAAGGAATTGAAGGTGCTAATGGGCTAATCAGAGGAGAGCGTAAGAACGATGGTAACCTTCTAACCATCCTTTCTCATTCTAGTACAATACGCTCCAATACTCTCGTAGCACATGCAGCGTACCTATTTTACTTATATTGTTTAAGCTTTGACCTTATAGTTATTACGCCTAATAGTACTTTATTTGACCGTTGCTCGTGTTTAAACTATAGAAGTTACATGAGGTTTAGAATAACACGTTAAGCCTAGAAAGTAGTCTTGCACCGATGCGTTTAACAAGAAGCTAGAAGCTGAAGGAATGAATCTCAGAGAGATTCCGTATGGATAGTATACGTATGATGTCGAGAGTGTGTAGTTCCGTAGCGGCATCATTGAGGATTTAATATCAGGGTAATTGAAACTACTGGATGTTAGGAACTCATCGACTGTTCCAGTGGGCTTTTCTAAATCTTCACCTTCGATGTATTAGGCCTGATCAACTTAATATTGAGGGGGTGATATTCGGAATCAGAACTGGCAATGGACTTTGATAGATGGATTGGTAAGGTTGATTTGATTGGATCGAGGATTAGTTGAGTTGGGAGGTAAAGTTCGTGTGAAGTATTTGTTTGCTTGCGAAGAAGTTATAGTTTTAAGAAAAGGATATTCATTTAAGAAGTATTGAAGAATTAAAGGACATTTGAGGTCCAAACTTGGTGAAAGTTTAGGTTTAAGTCTATAATTCTTGCCTTAAGTGTTTAGGACTCAAAGTTTGTCAGGTCTTGAAACGAGAGACTAAGTATCGGATTGATTGGAGGACGATCTAGTTACAGAAATAAAGAGTTAGTATTAAGATGAATACTTGAGGTTGTTGTATGTGGACAAATTTCTTAGAGTCTAAGAATGAATGGAGCTTTGTTATGGATTTCGATGTTGCATGCTAGGGTAGCAAGTGAATTTCACTAAGTTAAGTGAGGATCTTAGGGTTAAGATTGACCTTGGGAGGTGAAAATCATGTTCGAATAGGAGATTTAGTGGTGTTAACATTAACGATTGTAGTTAAACTTCAGAATGTTGAGGGATCGGATGATAAAATGACTAGTTAAGTTTCCCGAGGTACAGTTATGATTTGATCTTCTTGGGAATAAGTTCGGATTTGGGGGAAGTGTTAAGGATTTTAGGTAATTGTAAAGTAAGTTGTGAATAAGTGAAGGTTGGTTTTATGGTTCGAGTAAGGGAAGTCTCGAAAAAAAGGAGATGACAATGATGGATTGGAAGATATTGATATGATGATTAGCTTATGAGTTGCTGATGAATGGATGTTAAAAGGGATTGGGTCTAGCAATGCACAAGGTATTAAGACTCAAGTCGAGTTTTAATTTGAATGATGACTAAGTAGAAGATTGATTTCAGGGTGCGAATAAGGATAGTTACGAAGTTAGAGGTAATGATTAATGGACTAGTAGATTCCAAGGGAATTGTTCGTCTATGAGTTATAGAGCGATCGAGTTAAGTTTTGAAACATGAGTAAAGATCACAAGGACAAGTTGAACATTCACTCTGGAATGGCAGAGGTGTACGAGTTTTAAGCAGAATATCGGACGAACGAAAGTAAATGAGCAAGTGGATAAGGCTGTGCGATTGCACAGGATGCCAACCAATATTATTTCCAACATAGAACCGACACGAGTGGTCGAGCCGGACGACATAGAGCTGAAAGATGAACTGTCTTTCGAAAACGCCGCCAATTAGCATTGGTGACACAAGGATAAAACAGTTGAGGGGAATAGAGATTGTGTTGGTGACAATCATTTGGAACAAGGACATATGCGATGCTACATGGGAGCTTAAGGAACAGATCGAAGAACAGTAGCCGGAATTTCTACTGAACCGTAAGTTTCGAGGTCAAAACTTTCTTTTTGGAGGGTAGTAATGTGAGACCCAAGATTTTAAGCTTAGAATAAATTAGTGAAATTCCTTATTAACGAATAAGTTCGATGTATCGTGAAGGGAAACCTGAACAAGAGTTTATTGGATGAAATAAATTTATGAAGGAGAAGGTTCAGGAAAAGTTCAAGGATTGTATCAAAACCGATAAAAGTATAGCACGACTAACATTCGCCTAATCTTAGGTCAAAGACACTAGTAAATAGCTAATTTACACTTTAGGACGCGATGGAAACTAATTCCAAAAATATTCAGAGAAATGTTAGAATTTCTCTTATTCGTCAGTAAACAAGTATTTCGATGCGAAACCCTGGAATTTACGAACGTCAAATTCCAATTCTCGGAAGTTTGCCGAAACGGAATCCCTGATAGTTCAAAAACCCTAAAATCGACGGACGATGAAGACTTTTTCTATTCGGAGCTTCAAATAAAGATTTCATCCGCGCACGCCCACTCTAATCGACGTTCCGAATCTTTCTTCAGAAGGAAGTTTCTGCATCCGAGGTCAAAAGCATAAAGGCATAAAGTGCATTTTTAAGCCGGTAAACATTAAAAACAAGCCTCGAAAACCAAAAATCATACTGATATTTCTTTGGAGAATTAGAAGATTCAGCGGGAAGAATATCGTGTCTAAAATACGTTGGAATCAGTAGGAAAAATCGGAATCGCGAAATTCTCATTTTTCTGCATTTCCCATTTCCTATATATAGTATGAAAAATGAAAAAAAAAAACAAAAAAATTCACAAACACACACACACGGCCGAGGGGTGCAAGGAGGAAAAAGGAAGAAGTTGATTTTCGTCGTTTCTTGCCCGATTGCTTCACCGTTCGTTGCTAATCGAAGACATCGAGGTATAGTTACTATCCCTCACTTCTGATCGTCAGATCTGTCGACTTTTTCTATGTTTTTCTGAGCTCAAAGTTTGGAGCTTTTTTTAAAACTGTCCAAATAAGCTGATTTTGGTGTCTAAACTTAATGCCCACGTGCTCTAGAGCATGAATATCCAGTTGTTTTCGACTGAATCCTGCCGAATCGTCGCAGAGGTCAAGTTTTCTGAAAATACCCATTTTCTGACAGAGGTTCCGCTTTTTGGATCAAAAACTCTCGACTGAGCTTAGCTTCAGTAGGATTAGTTGTTATAAATGTCGTTAGGATCGAGCTCATCAAATTTGTTTTTCGAAATTCTGATTTTGAGTTTCCGAGCTAAAAATAATGACCAAAATACCCCTGCGACAATTTTCGACCCGATAATTTTTCTGAGAGTTTCCCTGGCCTAGATATCGCCTAAGAATACCTAGGGATTGATTTAGATCGAAGAAAAAGTTCGAAAACCCTATTTTCTATAGTGGCCGAAACCTATTTGCTTGGGTACCGTGTCCAAAAATAATTTTTGAGTCTCTATGACCTGAGCCATTGCGTAGCTCTTTCCATTGTGGAAATTTTGGCGCCGGTTTCGTGTCATTCCGAGTTCTGTAGCTCAAGTTATGCACGGTTTAGCGAATAAAGTGTTTTTGTACAAAACCTGAATCGAGTCAAAACTCATCCATTCGGGGGAAGCCCTTCCATTCGTGCCTAAATGTTGTACTCTGAAGTTTCTTGAGCTTAGTCGAACATTAGTTAGGATTGTTTCGACTGTATCGACTTGTGATTGATTCATTATTGCCTTGTTTGCTCAAAGGTTCAATTGTGGAAACTTTGGGATTGACTGAACAAGCTTGTGAGGGAGACCTACACCGCGAGACTGGAACAACTCGAGGTTAGGGCAACTTACTTACTAGCTATTTTTGTGTGTAGGCGTCGATAAATTCGACTTGAATGTATTGTGATCGTGAGTGGCAACTCACCGTTATTAGTTAATGACCTAGAGTCGACTTGTTCGACTTATTTGTTAAATTCTGCACAAATATTGCATGAACTGTTCTGAAAAATGTTTTCTAGAGGCTTCGACCGAGTGAACTTATATGAGACGTGTGTCTCCGTTTTCTGAGAGGCTTCGGCCGTTTACTGGTTTCTGTCTTATCGCTTTCTAGTGGACATGACAGGGTTATGTTTTGCAGCACTGCATTAATGTTTCATCGCTCAATAGAGCTTGATTTATTTGTGTTTAAGATTAAATTGTGCTGACTGTATTCGTGCATTTAATGCGACTTTCGGAGTGTGGATTACACTTATCTTCGTCATGGCAATGACGGGTTTGTTTTGGGAATGTTTGATAGGTCGAACCAAGGTTCGAGCCTTTATTGTTTTAGGAATCGAGACCTTCCCGGGGAATTACTTGGGTTTATTGGGATCTTTTTACTTATAGAGTTTTGAAACAAACGAAATCAGAACTTGATTTGTAAATGAAATTCATAATACACTAATCAAAGATAGAACACTTTTAAATAATGATGATAACCTCTTGGAAAAGACTTAGGATGTGAAAATGGTTTGGAAAACGGGAAGGGTCGACAATCTAAGTGTGAGGAAAACTCTGAGTGCGATAGCACCTTTTGTTCCTTTAGTGGTTTATCTAGCCATCCAAAGGATGAGCCTGGGATGATTGGAAAGTCCCCAAGTGCGAGTGCACCATCTTTGCTCATTGAGCAGCCTTTCGGCCATCGAGCTGATGAGCCTGAGTAAATTGAAAAGTCACTGAGTGCGAGCAGCATTCTCCTTGTTCGTTGAACAGTCATTCGACCATCGAGCTGGTGAGTCAAAGTAACTTGAAAAGTCACTGAATGCCAGATGCATTCTTTTGCTCGTTGAGCAGTTTGTTTGGCCATCGTGACGGTGAGCCCAAGTGACTAGTAAAGTTACCAAATGCGATTAGCACTTCTTTGTTTACCTTAGAGTATTGTAGAGACAATGTACTCTAGCTAGACACGCGTGCCTTGGTGAGGACGATTCGTTGTTTGGCTAACCATATTGCATTCATGCATACATTTCTTGGAAAGTGTGCTGCTTTCCGAAGGACGATATCAGATCGGACTTCAACGGAGCTAGATGCCCCAAATGGAGCTAGCTGCTTCACAAGAGCGTGCTGCTTCACAGGAGCGTGCTGCTTCATAAAAGCGAGGTGCTTTAGCGAAGCGAGGTGCTTGGCTTGTCCCATCCATCGAGATGGTGACATTTTTATCCGGATCATCTTTTGAGCATGACATTGCACTGGCACGCCATGCACCTAACCATACTTGTGAATGTTATTGTGATTTGTTGTTGATAAACATCGTTATATATATCTTGATGATTTTATGTTGATAAACATGCTATGTATCAACCTTAGGGTAGGCAATACATGACTTTATACGTATATATACAACATATATATATACCCCCTTTATCACATGTTGTTTGTATTATCTATTTTATTCCGTGAGTTGACACCTAGCGCCTTGGCTTTGTGTGTATGTTTGTGTTTGGGGCGGTCGGCCTGCTGCCAGGCGTCCGTCAGCCGGTTTCATGATGATTCGTTGTGCGGGAAAGACCCGGAGCGTAATGACTATTACTGAAGCTTTCGACGAGGACCCGGACTTCAGGCCTGATCGAGGAAGGGTCGATGAAAGTAGTGTGGGTTATGGGTGGTTAGAGTCTTTGAGATGGTTGTTAGAGTCATAGCTCTGATTGTCATTCCTTATTTTGGGGCAGGGCAGGTCCCCGACTATTAGCTTTTCATGTGATTCCCTTCCATGAGGATCACA